>NW_026735435.1:0-129239 GCF_949786415.1 Peromyscus eremicus
ATTGTGCTCCCATTTCCATACACAGTGCAAATAGCACTCGCGTCTGTTCCCAGCAAGTACAGTGTACTGGACTGAAGAGAAGCTACTGTTCTTGTCAGTTTCCTAAGCAGAGTTGAACTAGATATGGCCAGTGTGTGGAGGAAGCACAGTTCTTTTGTTCTGAGCAAGCTCACTGTTCTGGCCCTATTGGAAAAACAGTAGAGTAGAAGAGTGCTCTTTTCTCAAAAGCAGAGTGTGTTTCTTGTAAGGTGAGCTAGTGTTTGTTTCCAGTCAGAAATGGAGTTGAATCACATGCAGTTTCTGGTCCTACGAGCAACAGTTGTTTTCTGGTAAGGAGAGTCACTATTGTGCTCCCATTGCCATACACAGTGCAAATAGCACTCGCATCTGTTCCCAGCAAGTACAGTGTACTGGACTGAAGAGAAGCTACTGTTCTTGTCAGTTTCCTAAGCAGAGTTGAACTTGATATGGCCCGTGTGTGTAGGAAGCACAGTTCTTTTGTTCTGAGCAAGCTCACTGTTCTGGCCCTATAGGAAACACAAAAGAGTAGAAGAGTGCTCTTTTCTCAAAAGCAGAGTGTGCTTCTCGTAAGGCGAGCTAGTGTTGGTTTCCCAGTCAGAAATAAAGTTGAATCACACGCAGTTTTTGGTCCTACGAGCCAGAGTTGTTTTCTGGTAAGGAGAGTCTCTATTGTGCTCCCATTGCCATACACAGTGCAAATAGCACTCACGTCTGTTCCCAGCAAGTACAGTGTACTGGACTGAAGAGAAGCTACTGTTCTTGTCAGTTTCCTAAGCAGAGTTGAACTAGATATGGCCAGTGTGTGTAGGAAGCACAGTTCTTTTGTTCTGAGCAAGCTCACTGTTCTGGCCCTATAGGAAACACAGTAGAGTAGAATAGTGCTCTTTTCTCAAAAGCAGAGTGTGTTTCTCGTAAGGCGAGCTAGTGTTTGTTTCCCAGTCAGAAATGGAGTTGAATCACACGCAGTTTTTGGTCCTACGAGCAAGAGTTGTTTTCTGGTAAGGATAGTCACTATTTAGCTCCCATTGCCATACACAGTGCAAATAGCACTCGCGTCTGTTCCCAGCAAGTACAGTGTACTGGACTGAAGAGAAGCTACTGTTTTTGTCACTTTCCAAAGCAGAGTTGAACTAGATATGGCCCGTGTGTGTAGGAAGCACAGTTCTTTTGTTCTGAGCAAGCTCACTGTTCTGGCCCTATAGGAAACACAGTAGAGTAGAAGAGTGCTCTTTTCTCAAAAGAGAGTGTGTTTCTTGTAAGGTGAGCTAGTGTTTGTTTCCCAATCAGAAATGGAGTTGAATCACATGCAGTTTTTGGTCCTACGAGCAAGAGTTGTTTTCTGGTAAGGAGAGTCACTATTGCGCTCCCATTGCCATACACAGTGCAAATAGCACTCGCGTCTGTTCCCAGCAAGTACAGTGTACTGCACTGAAGAGAAGCTACTGTTCTTGTCAGTTTCCTAAGCAGAGTTGAACTAGATATGGCCCGTGTGTGTAGGAAGCACAGTTCTTTTGTTCTGAGCAAGCTCACTGTTCTGGCCCTATAGGAAACACAGTAGAGTACAAGAGTGGTCTTTTCTCAAAAGCAGAGTGTGTTTCTTCTAAGGCGAGCTAGTATTTGTTTCCCAGTCAGAAATGGAGTTGAATCACATGCAGTTTTTGGTCCTACGAGCAAGAGTTGTTTTCTGGTAAGGAGAGTCACTATTGCGCTCCCATTGCCATACACAGTGCAAATAGCACTCGCGTCTGTTCCCAGCAAGTACAGTGTACTGGACTGAAGAGAAGCTACTGTTCTTGTCAGTTTCCTAAGCAGAGTTGAACTAGATATGGCCCGTGTGTGTAGGAAGCACAGTTCTTTTGTTCTGAGCAAGCTCACTGTTCTGGTCCTATAGGAAACACAGTAGAGTAGAAGAGTGCTCTTTTCTCAAAAGCAGAGTGTGTTTCTCGTAAGGCGAGCTAGTGTTGGTTTCCCAGTCAGAAATAAAGTTGAATCACAGGCAGTTTTTGGTCTTACGAGCAAGAGTTGTTTTCTGGTAAGGAGAGTCACTATTGAGCTCCCATTGCCATACACAGTGCAAATAGCACTAGCGTCTGTTCCCAGCAAGTACAGTGTACTGGACTGAAGAGAAGCTACTGTTCTTGTCAGTTTCCTAAGCAGAGTTTAACTAGATGTACCCCGTGTGTGTAGGAAGCACAGTTCTTTTGTTCTGAGCAAGCTCACTGTTCTGGCCCTATAGGAAATACAGTAGAGTAGAAGAGTACTCTTTTCTCAAAAGCAGAGTTTGTTTCCCCTAAGGCGAGCTAGTGTTTGTTTCCCAGTCAGAAATGGAGTTGAGTCACCTGAAGTTTCTGGTACTAAGAGCAAGAGTTGTTTTCTGGTAAGGAGAGTCAGTATTGCGCTCCCATTGCCATACACAGTGCAAATAGCACTCGCGTCTGTTCCCAGCAAGTACAGTGTACTGGACTGAAGAGAAGCTACTGTTCTTGTCAGTTTCCTAAGCAGAGTTGGACTAGATATGGCCCGTATGTGTAGGAAGCACAATTCTTTTGTTCTGAGCAAGCTCACTGTTCTGGCCGTATAGGAAACACAGTAGAGTAGAAGAGTGCTCTTTTCTCAAAAGCAGAGTGTGTTTCTTCTAAGGCGAGCTAGTGTTTGTTTCCCAGTCACAAATGGAGTTGAATCACACGCAGTTTCTGGTCCTACGAGCAACAGTTGTTTTCTGGTAAGGAGAGTCACTATTGTGCTCCCATTGCCATACACAGTGCAAATAGCACTGGCGTCTGTTCCCAGCAAGTACAGTGTACTGGACTGAAGAGAAGCTACTGTTCTTGTCAGTTTCCTGAGCAGAGTTGAACTAGATATGGCCCGTGTGTGTAGGAAGCACAGTTCTTTTGTTCTGAGCAAGCTCACTGTTCTGGCCCTATAGGAAACACAGTAGAGTACAAGAGTGGTCTTTTCTCAAAAGCAGAGTGTGTTTCTCGTAAGACGAGCTAGTGTTTGTTTCCCAGTCAGAAATGGAGTTGAATCACATGCAGTTTGTGGTCTTACGAGCAAGAGTTGTTTTCTGGTAAGGAGAGTCACTATTGAGCTCCCATTGCCATACACAGTGCAAATAGCACTCGCGTCTGTTCCCAGCAAGTACAGTGTACTGGACTGAAGAGAAGCTACTGTTCTTGTCAGTTTCCTAAGCAGAGTTGAACTAGATATGGCCCGTGTGTGTAGGAAGCACAATTCTTTTGTTCTGAGCAAGCTCACTGTTCTGGCCCTATAGGAAACACAGTAGAGTAGAAGAATGGTCTTTTCTCAAAAGCAGAGTGTGTTTCTTCTAAGGTGAGCTAGTGTTTGTTTCCCAGTTAGAAATGGAGTTGAATCACATGCAGTTTTTGGTCCTAGGAGCAAGAGTTGTTTTCTGGTAAGGAGAGTCACTATTGCGCTCCCTTTGCCATACACAGTGCAAATAGCACTCGCGTCTGTTCCCAGCAAGTACAGTGTACTGGACTGAAGAGAAGCTACTGTTCTTGTTAGTTTCCAAGCAGAGTTGAACTAGATATGGCCCGTGTGTGTAGGAAGCACAGTTTTTTGTTCTGAGCAAGCTCACTGTTCTGGCCCTATAGGAAACACAGTAGAGTAGAAGAGTGCTCTTTTCTCATAAGCAGAGTGTGTTTCTGGTAAGGCGAGCTAGTGTTTGTTTCCCAGTCAGAAATGGAGTTGAATCACATGCAGTTTCTGGTCCTACGAGCAAGAGTTGTTTTCTGGTAAGGAGAGTCACTATTGAGCTCCCATTGCCATACACAGTGCAAATAGCACTCGCATCTGTTCCCAGCAAGTACAGTGTACTGGACTGAAGAGAAGCTACTGTTCTTGTCAGTTTCCTAAGCAGAGTTGAACGAGATATGGCCCGTGTGTGTAGGAAGCACAGTTCTTTTGTTCTGAGCAAGCTCACTGTTCTGGCCCTATAGGAAACACAGTAGAGAAGAAGAGTGGTCTTTTCTAAAAAGCAGAGTGTGTTTCTTCTAAGGTGAGCTAGTGTTTATTTCCCAGTTAGAAATGGAGTTGAATCACATGCAGTTTTTGGTCCTAGGAGCAAGAGTTGTTTTCTGGTACGGAGAGTCACTATTGTGCTCCCATTGCCTTACACAGTGCAAATAGCACTCACATCTGTTCCCAGCAAGTACAGTTTACTGGACTGAAGAGAAGCTACTGTTCTTGTCAGTTTCCTAAGCAGAGTTGAACTAGATATGGGCCGTGTGTGTAGGAAGCACAGTTTTTTGTTCTGAGCAAGCTCACTGTTCTGGCCCTATAAGAAACACAGTAGAGTAGAAGAGTGGTCTTTTCTCAAAAGCAGAGTGTGTTTCTTCTAAGGCGAGCTAGTGTTTGTTTTCAGTCAGAAATGGAGTTGAATCACATGCAGTTTCTGGTCCTACGAGCAACAGTTGTTTTCTGGTAAGGAGAGTCACTATTGTGCTCCCATTGCCATACACAGTGCAAAAAGCACTCGCGTCTATTCCCAGCACGTACAGTGTACTGGACTGAAGAGAAGCTACTGTTCTTGTTAGTTTCCTAAGCAGAGTTGAACTCGATATGGCCCATGTGTGTAGGAAGCACAGTTCTTTTGTTCTGAGCAAGCTCACTGTTCTGGCCCTACAAGAAACGCAGTAGAGTAGAAGAGTGCTCTTTTCTCAAAAGCAGAGAGTGTTTCCCCTAAGGCGAGCTAGTATTTGTTTCCCAGTCAGAAATGGATTTGAATCACATGCAGTTTCTGGTCCTATGAGCAAGAGTTGTTTTCTGGTAAGGAGAGTCACTATTGTGCTCCCATTGCCATACACAGTGCAAATAGCACTCGCGTCTTTTCCCAGCAAGTACAGTGTACTGGACTGAAGAGAAGCTACTGTTCTTGTCAGTTTCCTAAGCAGAGTTGGACTAGATATGGCCCGTGTGTGTAGGAAGCACAGTTCTTTTGTTCTGAGCAAGCTCACTGTTCTGGCCCTATAGGAAACACAGTAGATTAGAAGAGTGGTCTTTTCTCAAAAGCAGAGTGTGTTTCTTCTAAGGCGAGCTAGTATTTGTTTCCCAGTCAGAAATGGAGTAGAATCACATGCAGTTTTTGGTCCTACGAGCAAGAGTTGTTTTCTGGTAAGGAGAGTCACTATTGCGCTCCCATTGCCATACACAGTGCAAATAGCACTCGCGTCTGTTCCCAGCAAGTACAGTGTACTGGACTGAAGAGAAGCTACTGTTCTTGTCAGTTTCCTAAGCAGAGTTGAACTAGATATGGCCCGTGTGTGTAGGAAGCACAGTTCTTTTGTTCTGAGCAAGCTCACTGTTCTGGTCCTATAGGAAACACAGTAGAGTAGAAGAGTGCTCTTTTCTCAAAAGCAGAGTGTGTTTCTCGTAAGGCGAGCTAGTGTTGGTTTCCCAGTCAGAAATAAAGTTGAATCACAGGCAGTTTTTGGTCTTACGAGCAAGAGTTGTTTTCTGGTAAGGAGAGTCACTATTGAGCTCCCATTGCCATACACAGTGCAAATAGCACTAGCGTCTGTTCCCAGCAAGTACAGTGTACTGGACTGAAGAGAAGCTACTGTTCTTGTCAGTTTCCTAAGCAGAGTTTAACTAGATGTACCCCGTGTGTGTAGGAAGCACAGTTCTTTTGTTCTGAGCAAGCTCACTGTTCTGGCCCTATAGGAAATACAGTAGAGTAGAAGAGTACTCTTTTCTCAAAAGCAGAGTTTGTTTCCTCTAAGGCGAGCTAGTGTTTGTTTCCCAGTCAGAAATGGAGTTGAGTCACCTGAAGTTTCTGGTACTAAGAGCAAGAGTTGTTTTCTGGTAAGGAGAGTCAGTATTGCGCTCCCATTGCCATACACAGTGCAAATAGCACTCGCGTCTGTTCCCAGCAAGTACAGTGTACTGGACTGAAGAGAAGCTACTGTTGTTGTCAGTTTCCTAAGCAGAGTTGGACTAGATATGGCCCGTATGTGTAGGAAGCACAATTCTTTTGTTCTGAGCAAGCTCACTGTTCTGGCCGTATAGGAAACACAGTAGAGTAGAAGAGTGCTCTTTTCTCAAAAGCAGAGTGTGTTTCTTCTAAGGCGAGCTAGTGTTTGTTTCCCAGTCACAAATGGAGTTGAATCACACGCAGTTTCTGGTCCTACGAGCAACAGTTGTTTTCTGGTAAGGAGAGTCACTATTGTGCTCCCATTGCCATACACAGTGCAAATAGCACTGGCGTCTGTTCCCAGCAAGTACAGTGTACTGGACTGAAGAGAAGCTACTGTTCTTGTCAGTTTCCTGAGCAGAGTTGAACTAGATATGGCCCGTGTGTGTAGGAAGCACAGTTCTTTTGTTCTGAGCAAGCTCACTGTTCTGGCCCTATAGGAAACACAGTAGAGTACAAGAGTGGTCTTTTCTCAAAAGCAGAGTGTGTTTCTCGTAAGACGAGCTAGTGTTTGTTTCCCAGTCAGAAATGGAGTTGAATCACATGCAGTTTGTGGTCTTACGAGCAAGAGTTGTTTTCTGGTAAGGAGAGTCACTATTGAGCTCCCATTGCCATACACAGTGCAAATAGCACTCGCGTCTGTTCCCAGCAAGTACAGTGTACTGGACTGAAGAGAAGCTACTGTTCTTGTCAGTTTCCTAAGCAGAGTTGAACTAGATATGGCCCGTGTGTGTAGGAAGCACAATTCTTTTGTTCTGAGCAAGCTCACTGTTCTGGCCCTATAGGAAACACAGTAGAGTAGAAGAATGGTCTTTTCTCAAAAGCAGAGTGTGTTTCTTCTAAGGTGAGCTAGTGTTTGTTTCCCAGTTAGAAATGGAGTTGAATCACATGCAGTTTTTGGTCCTAGGAGCAAGAGTTGTTTTCTGGTAAGGAGAGTCACTATTGCGCTCCCTTTGCCATACACAGTGCAAATAGCACTCGCGTCTGTTCCCAGCAAGTACAGTGTACTGGACTGAAGAGAAGCTACTGTTCTTGTTAGTTTCCAAGCAGAGTTGAACTAGATATGGCCCGTGTGTGTAGGAAGCACAGTTCTTTTGTTCTGAGCAAGCTCACTGTTCTGGCCCTATAGGAAACACAGTAGAGTAGAAGAGTGCTCTTTTCTCAAAAGAGAGTGTGTTTCTTGTAAGGTGAGCTAGTGTTTGTTTCCCAGTCAGAAATGGAGTTGAATCACATGCAGTTTCTGGTCCTACGAGCAACAGTTGTTTTCTGGTAAGGAGAGTCACTTTTGTGCTCCCATTGCCATACACAGTGCAAATAGCACTCGCGTCTGTTCCCAGCAAGTACAGTGTACTGGACTGAAGAGAAGCTACTGTTCTTGTCAGTTTCCTAAGCAGAGTTGAACTTGATATGGCCCGTGTGTGTAGGAAGCACAGTTCTTTTGTTCTGAGCAAGCTCACTGTTCTGGCCCTATAGGAAACACAGTAGAGAAGAAGAGTGGTCTTTTCTCAAAAGCAGAGTGTGTTTCTTCTAAGGTGAGCTAGTGTTTATTTCCCAGTTAGAAATGGAGTTGAATCACATGCAGTTTTTGGTCCTAGGAGCAAGAGTTGTTTTCTGGTAAGGAGAGTCACTATTGCGCTCCCATTGCCATACACAGTGCAAATAGCACTCGCGTCTGTTCCCAGCAAGTACAGTGTACTGGACTGAAGAGAAGCTACTGTTCTTGTCCGTTTCCTAAGCAGAGTTGAACTAGATATGGCCCGTGAGTGTAGGAAGCACAGTTCTTTTGTTCTGAGCAAGCTCACTGTTCTGGCCCTATAGGAAACACAGTAGAGTAGAAGAGTGCTCTTTTCTCAAAAGCAGAGTGTGTTTCTCGTAAGGCGAGCTAGTGTTGGTTTCCCAATCAGAAATAAAGTTGAATCACATGCAGTTTTTGGTCTTACGAGCAAGAGTTGTTTTCTGGTAAGGAGAGTCACTATTGCGCTCCCATTGCCATACACAGTGCAAATAGCACTCGCATCTGTTCCCAGCAAGTACAGTGTACTGGACTGAAGAGAAGCTACTGTTCTTGTCAGTTTCCTAAGCACAGTTGAACTAGATATGGCCCGTGTGTGTAGGAAGCACAGTTCTTTGTTCTGAGCAAGCTCACTGTTCTGACCCTATACGAAACACAGTAGAGTAGAAGAGTGCTCTTTTCTCAAAAGCAGAGTTTGTTTCCCCTAAGGCGAGCTAGTGTTTGTTTCCCAGTCAGAAATGGAGTTGAATCACCTGAAGTTTCTGGTCCTACGAGCAAGAGTTGTTTTCTGGTAAGAAGAGTCACTATTGCGCTCCCATTGCCATACACAGTGCAAATAGAACTCGCGTCTGTTCCCAGCAAGTACAGTGTACTGGACTGAAGAGAAGCTACTGTTCTTGTCAGTTTCCTAAGCAGAGTTGAACTAGATATGGCCCGTGTGTGTAGGAAGCACAATTCTTTTGTTCTGAGCAAGCTCACTGTTCTGGCCCTATAGGAAACACAGTAGAGTAGATGAGTGGTCTTTTCTCAAAAGCAGAGTGTGTTTCTCGTAAGGCGAGCGAGTGTTTGTTTCCCAGTCAGAAATGGAGTTGAATCACATGCAGTTTTTGGTCCTACGAGCAAGAGTTGTTTTCTGGTAAGGAGAGTCACTATTGTGCTCCCTTTGCCATACACAGTGCAAATTGCACTCGCGTCTGTTCCCAGCAAGTACAGTGTACTGGACTGAAGAGAAGCTACTGTTCTTATTAGTTTTTTAAGCAGAGTTGAACTAGATATTGCCCGTGTGTGTAGGAAGCACAGTTTTTTGTTCTGAGCAAGCTCACTGTTCTGGCCCTATAGGAAACACAGTAGAGTAGAAGAGTGCTCTTTTCTCATAAGCAGAGTGTGTTTCTGGTAAGGCGAGCTAGTGTTTGTTTCCCAGTCAGAAATGGAGTTGAATCACATGCAGTTTCTGGTCCTATGAGCAAGAGTTGTTTTCTGGTAAGGAGAGTCACTATTGAGCTCCCATTGCCATACACAGTGCAAATAGCACTCGCATTTGTTCCCAGCAAGTACAGTGTACTGGACTGAAGAGAAGCTACTGTTCTTGTCAGTTTCCTAAGCAGAGTTGAACTCGATATGGCCCATGTGTGTAGGAAGCACAGTTCTTTTGTTCTGAGCAAGCTCACTGTTCTGTCCCTATAGGAAACACAGTAGAGTAGAAGAGTTTTCTTTTCTCAAAAGCAGAGAGTGTTTCTTCTAAGGGGAGCTAGTATTTGTTTCCCAGTCAGAAATGGAGTTGAATCACATGCAGTTTTTGGTCCTAGGAGCAAGAGTTGTTTTCTGGTAAGGAGAGTCACTGTTGGGCTCTCATTGCCATACACAGTGCAAATAGCACTCGCGTCTGTTCCCAGCAAGTACAGTGTACTGGACTGAAGAGAAGCTACTGTTCTTGTCAGTTTCCTAAGCAGAGTTGAACTAGATATGGCCCGTGTGTGTAGGAAGCACAGTTCTTTTGTTCTGAGCAAGCTCACTGTTCTGGTCCTATAGGAAACACAGTAGAGTAGAAGAGTGCTCTTTTCTCAAAAGCAAAGTGTGTTTCTCGTAAGGCGAGCTAGTGTTGGTTTCCCAGTCAGAAATAAAGTTGAATCACAGGCAGTTTTTGGTCTTACGAGCAAGAGTTGTTTTCTGGTAAGGAGAGTCACTATTGCGCTCCCATTGCCATACACAGTGCAAATAGCACTCGCGTCTGTTCCCAGCAAGTACAGTGTACTGGACTGAAGAGAAGCTACTGTTCTTGTCAGTTTCCTAAGCAGAGTTGAACTAGATGTGGCCCGTGTGTGTAGGAAGCACAGTTCTTTTGTTCTGAGCAAGCTCACTGTTCTGGCCCTATAGGAAACACAGTAGAGTAGAAGAGTACTCTTTTCTCAAAAGCAGAGTTTGTTTCCCCTAAGGCGAGCTAGTGTTTGTTTCCCAGTCAGAAATGGAGTTGAGTCACCTGAAGTTTCTGGTACTAAGAGCAAGAGTTGTTTTCTGGTAAGGAGAGTCAGTATTGCGCTCCCATTGCCATACACAGTGCAAATAGCACTCGCGTCTGTTCCCAGCAAGTACAGTGTACTGGACTGAAGAGAAGCTACTGTTCTTGTCAGTTTCCTAAGCAGAGTTGGACTAGATATGGCCCGTATGTGTAGGAAGCACAATTCTTTTGTTCTGAGCAAGCTCACTGTTCTGGCCGTATAGGAAACACAGTAGAGTAGAAGAGTGCTCTTTTCTCAAAAGCAGAGTGTGTTTCTTCTAAGGCGAGCTAGTGTTTGTTTCCCAGTCACAAATGGAGTTGAATCACACGCAGTTTCTGGTCCTACGAGCAACAGTTGTTTTCTGGTAAGGAGAGTCACTATTGTGCTCCCATTGCCATACACAGTGCAAATAGCACTGGCGTCTGTTCCCAGCAAGTACAGTGTACTGGACTGAAGAGAAGCTACTGTTCTTGTCAGTTTCCTGAGCAGAGTTGAACTAGATATGGCCCGTGTGTGTAGGAAGCACAGTTCTTTTGTTCTGAGCAAGCTCACTGTTCTGGCCCTATAGGAAACACAGTAGAGTACAAGAGTGGTCTTTTCTCAAAAGCAGAGTGTGTTTCTCGTAAGACGAGCTAGTGTTTGTTTCCCAGTCAGAAATGGAGTTGAATCACATGCAGTTTGTGGTCTTACGAGCAAGAGTTGTTTTCTGGTAAGGAGAGTCACTATTGAGCTCCCATTGCCATACACAGTGCAAATAGCACTCGCGTCTGTTCCCAGCAAGTACAGTGTACTGGACTGAAGAGAAGCTACTGTTCTTGTCAGTTTCCTAAGCAGAGTTGAACTAGATATGGCCCGTGTGTGTAGGAAGCACAATTCTTTTGTTCTGAGCAAGCTCACTGTTCTGGCCCTATAGGAAACACAGTAGAGTAGAAGAATGGTCTTTTCTCAAAAGCAGAGTGTGTTTCTTCTAAGGTGAGCTAGTGTTTGTTTCCCAGTTAGAAATGGAGTTGAATCACATGCAGTTTTTGGTCCTAGGAGCAAGAGTTGTTTTCTGGTAAGGAGAGTCACTATTGCGCTCCCTTTGCCATACACAGTGCAAATAGCACTCGCGTCTGTTCCCAGCAAGTACAGTGTACTGGACTGAAGAGAAGCTACTGTTCTTGTTAGTTTCCAAGCAGAGTTGAACTAGATATGGCCCGTGTGTGTAGGAAGCACAGTTTTTTGTTCTGAGCAAGCTCACTGTTCTGGCCCTATAGGAAACACAGTAGAGTAGAAGAGTGCTCTTTTCTCATAAGCAGAGTGTGTTTCTGGTAAGGCGAGCTAGTGTTTGTTTCCCAGTCAGAAATGGAGTTGAATCACATGCAGTTTCTGGTCCTACGAGCAAGAGTTGTTTTCTGGTAAGGAGAGTCACTATTGAGCTCCCATTGCCATACACAGTGCAAATAGCACTCGCATCTGTTCCCAGCAAGTACAGTGTACTGGACTGAAGAGAAGCTACTGTTCTTGTCAGTTTCCTAAGCAGAGTTGAACGAGATATGGCCCGTGTGTGTAGGAAGCACAGTTCTTTTGTTCTGAGCAAGCTCACTGTTCTGGCCCTATAGGAAACACAGTAGAGAAGAAGAGTGGTCTTTTCTAAAAAGCAGAGTGTGTTTCTTCTAAGGTGAGCTAGTGTTTATTTCCCAGTTAGAAATGGAGTTGAATCACATGCAGTTTTTGGTCCTAGGAGCAAGAGTTGTTTTCTGGTACGGAGAGTCACTATTGTGCTCCCATTGCCTTACACAGTGCAAATAGCACTCACGTCTGTTCCCAGCAAGTACAGTTTACTGGACTGAAGAGAAGCTACTGTTCTTGTCAGTTTCCTAAGCAGAGTTGAACTAGATATGGGCCGTGTGTGTAGGAAGCACAGTTCTTTTGTTCTGAGCAAGCTCACTGTTCTGGCCCTATAGGAAACACAGTAGAGTAGAAGAGTGGTCTTTTCTCAAAAGCAGAGTGTGTTTCTTCTAAGGCGAGCTAGTGTTTGTTTTCAGTCAGAAATGGAGTTGAATCACATGCAGTTTCTGGTCCTACGAGCAACAGTTGTTTTCTGGTAAGGAGAGTCACTATTGTGCTCCCATTGCCATACACAGTGCAAAAAGCACTCGCGTCTATTCCCAGCACGTACAGTGTACTGGACTGAAGAGAAGCTACTGTTCTTGTTAGTTTCCTAAGCAGAGTTGAACTCGATATGGCCCATGTGTGTAGGAAGCACAGTTCTTTTGTTCTGAGCAAGCTCACTGTTCTGGCCCTACAAGAAACGCAGTAGAGTAGAAGAGTGCTCTTTTCTCAAAAGCAGAGAGTGTTTCCCCTAAGGCGAGCTAGTATTTGTTTCCCAGTCAGAAATGGATTTGAATCACATGCAGTTTCTGGTCCTATGAGCAAGAGTTGTTTTCTGGTAAGGAGAGTCACTATTGTGCTCCCATTGCCATACACAGTGCAAATAGCACTCGCGTCTTTTCCCAGCAAGTACAGTGTACTGGACTGAAGAGAAGCTACTGTTCTTGTCAGTTTCCTAAGCAGAGTTGGACTAGATATGGCCCGTGTGTGTAGGAAGCACAGTTCTTTTGTTCTGAGCAAGCTCACTGTTCTGGCCCTATAGGAAACACAGTAGATTAGAAGAGTGGTCTTTTCTCAAAAGCAGAGTGTGTTTCTTCTAAGGCGAGCTAGTATTTGTTTCCCAGTCAGAAATGGAGTAGAATCACATGCAGTTTTTGGTCCTACGAGCAAGAGTTGTTTTCTGGTAAGGAGAGTCACTATTGCGCTCCCATTGAGCATACACAGTGCAAATAGCACTCGCGTCTGTTCCCAGCAAGTACAGTGTACTGGACTGAAGAGAAGCTACTGTTCTTGTCAGTTTCCTAAGCAGAGTTGAACTAGATATGGCCCGTGTGTGTAGGAAGCACAGTTCTTTTGTTCTGAGCAAGCTCACTGTTCTGGTCCTATAGGAAACACAGTAGAGTAGAAGAGTGCTCTTTTCTCAAAAGCAGAGTGTGTTTCTCGTAAGGCGAGCTAGTGTTGGTTTCCCAGTCAGAAATAAAGTTGAATCACAGGCAGTTTTTGGTCTTACGAGCAAGAGTTGTTTTCTGGTAAGGAGAGTCACTATTGAGCTCCCATTGCCATACACAGTGCAAATAGCACTAGCGTCTGTTCCCAGCAAGTACAGTGTACTGGACTGAAGAGAGGCTACTGTTCTTGTCAGTTTCCTAAGCAGAGTTTAACTAGATGTACCCCGTGTGTGTAGGAAGCACAGTTCTTTTGTTCTGAGCAAGCTCACTGTTCTGGCCCTATAGGAAATACAGTAGAGTAGAAGAGTACTCTTTTCTCAAAAGCAGAGTTTGTTTCCCCTAAGGCGAGCTAGTGTTTGTTTCCCAGTCAGAAATGGAGTTGAGTCACCTGAAGTTTCTGGTACTAAGAGCAAGAGTTGTTTTCTGGTAAGGAGAGTCAGTATTGCGCTCCCATTGCCATACACAGTGCAAACAGCACTCGCGTCTGTTCCCAGCAAGTACAGTGTACTGGACTGAAGAGAAGCTACTGTTCTTGTCAGTTTCCTAAGCAGAGTTGGACTAGATATGGCCCGTATGTGTAGGAAGCACAATTCTTTTGTTCTGAGCAAGCTCACTGTTCTGGCCGTATAGGAAACACAGTAGAGTAGAAGAGTGCTCTTTTCTCAAAAGCAGAGTGTGTTTCTTCTAAGGCGAGCTAGTGTTTGTTTCCCAGTCACAAATGGAGTTGAATCACACGCAGTTTCTGGTCCTACGAGCAACAGTTGTTTTCTGGTAAGGAGAGTCACTATTGTGCTCCCATTGCCATACACAGTGCAAATAGCACTGGCGTCTGTTCCCAGCAAGTACAGTGTACTGGACTGAAGAGAAGCTACTGTTCTTGTCAGTTTCCTGAGCAGAGTTGAACTAGATATGGCCCGTGTGTGTAGGAAGCACAGTTCTTTTGTTCTGAGCAAGCTCACTGTTCTGGCCCTATAGGAAACACAGTAGAGTACAAGAGTGGTCTTTTCTCAAAAGCAGAGTGTGTTTCTCGTAAGACGAGCTAGTGTTTGTTTCCCAGTCAGAAATGGAGTTGAATCACATGCAGTTTGTGGTCTTACGAGCAAGAGTTGTTTTCTGGTAAGGAGAGTCACTATTGAGCTCCCATTGCCATACACAGTGCAAATAGCACTCGCGTCTGTTCCCAGCAAGTACAGTGTACTGGACTGAAGAGAAGCTACTGTTCTTGTCAGTTTCCTAAGCAGAGTTGAACTAGATATGGCCAGTGTGTGTAGGAAGCACAATTCTTTTGTTCTGAGCAAGCTCACTGTTCTGGCCCTATAGGAAACACAGTAAAGTAGAAGAATGGTCTTTTCTCAAAAGCAGAGTGTGTTTCTTCTAAGGTGAGCTAGTGTTTGTTTCCCAGTTAGAAATGGAGTTGAATCACATGCAGTTTTTGGTCCTAGGAGCAAGAGTTGTTTTCTGGTAAGGAGAGTGACTATTGCGCTCCCTTTGCCATACACAGTGCAAATAGCACTCGCCTCTGTTCCCAGCAAGTACAGTGTACTGGACTGAAGAGAAGCTACTGTTCTTGTTAGTTTCCAAGCAGAGTTGAACTAGATATGGCCCGTGTGTGTAGGAAGCACAGTTTTTTGTTCTGAGCAAGCTCACTGTTCTGGCCCTATAGGAAACACAGTAGAGTAGAAGAGTGCTCTTTTCTCATAAGCAGAGTGTGTTTCTGGTAAGGCGAGCTAGTGTTTGTTTCCCAGTCAGAAATGGAGTTGAATCACATGCAGTTTCTGGTCCTACGAGCAAGAGTTGTTTTCTGGTAAGGAGAGTCACTATTGAGCTCCCATTGCCATACACAGTGCAAATAGCACTCGCATCTGTTCCCAGCAAGTACAGTGTACTGGACTGAAGAGAAGCTACTGTTCTTGTCAGTTTCCTAAGCAGAGTTGAACGAGATATGGCCCGTGTGTGTAGGAAGCACAGTTCTTTTGTTCTGAGCAAGCTCACTGTTCTGGCCCTATAGGAAACACAGTAGAGAAGAAGAGTGGTCTTTTCTAAAAAGCAGAGTGTGTTTCTTCTAAGGTGAGCTAGTGTTTATTTCCCAGTTAGAAATGGAGTTGAATCACATGCAGTTTTTGGTCCTAGGAGCAAGAGTTGTTTTCTGGTACGGAGAGTCACTATTGTGCTCCCATTGCCTTACACAGTGCAAATAGCACTCACGTCTGTTCCCAGCAAGTACAGTTTACTGGACTGAAGAGAAGCTACTGTTCTTGTCAGTTTCCTAAGCAGAGTTGGACTAGATATGGCCCGTGTGTGTAGGAAGCACAGTTTTTTGTTCTGAGCAAGCTCACTGTTCTGGCCCTATAGGAAACACAGTAGAGTAGAAGAGTGGTCTTTTCTCAAAAGCAGAGTGTGTTTCTTCTAAGGCGAGCTAGTGTTTGTTTTCAGTCAGAAATGGAGTTGAATCACATGCAGTTTCTGGTCCTACGAGCAACAGTTGTTTTCTGGTAAGGAGAGTCAATATTGTGCTCCCATTGCCATACACAGTGCAAAAAGCACTCGCGTCTATTCCCAGCACGTACAGTGTACTGGACTGAAGAGAAGCTACTGTTCTTGTTAGTTTCCTAAGCAGAGTTGAACTCGATATGGCCCATGTGTGTAGGAAGCACAGTTCTTTTGTTCTGAGCAAGCTCACTGTTCTGGCCCTACAAGAAACGCAGTAGAGTAGAAGAGTGCTCTTTTCTCAAAAGCAGAGAGTGTTTCCCCTAAGGCGAGCTAGTATTTGTTTCCCAGTCAGAAATGGATTTGAATCACATGCAGTTTCTGGTCCTATGAGCAAGAGTTGTTTTCTGGTAAGGAGAGTCACTATTGTGCTCCCATTGCCATACACAGTGCAAATAGCACTCGCGTCTTTTCCCAGCAAGTACAGTGTACTGGACTGAAGAGAAGCTACTGTTCTTGTCAGTTTCCTAAGCAGAGTTGGACTAGATATGGCCCGTGTGTGTAGGAAGCACAGTTCTTTTGTTCTGAGCAAGCTCACTGTTCTGGCCCTATAGGAAACACAGTAGATTAGAAGAGTGGTCTTTTCTCAAAAGCAGAGTGTGTTTCTTCTAAGGCGAGCTAGTATTTGTTTCCCAGTCAGAAATGGAGTAGAATCACATGCAGTTTTTGGTCCTACGAGCAAGAGTTGTTTTCTGGTAAGGAGAGTCACTATTGCGCTCCCTTTGCCATACACAGTGCAAATAGCACTCGCGTCTGTTCCCAGCAAGTACAGTGTACTGGACTGAAGAGAAGCTACTGTTCTTGTCAGTTTCCTAAGCAGAGTTGAACTAGATATGGCCCGTGTGTGTAGGAAACACAGTTCTTTTGTTCTGAGCAAGCTCACTGTTCTGGCCCTATAGGAAAAACAGTAGAGTAGAAGAGTGATCTTTTCTCAAAAGCAGAGTGTGTTTCTTGTAAGGTGAGCTAGTGTTTGTTTCCAGTCAGAAATGGAGTTGAATCACATGCAGTTTCTGGTCCTACGAGCAACAGTTGTTTTCTGGTAAGAAGAGTCACTATTGCGCTCCCATTGCCATACACAGTGCAAATAGCACTCGCATCTGTTCCCAGCAAGTACAGTGTACTGGACTGAAGAGAAGCTACTGTTCTTGTCAGTTTCCTAAGCAGAGTTGAACTTGATATGGCCCGTGTGTGTAGGAAGCACAGTTCTTTTGTTCTGAGCAAGCTCACTGTTCTGGCCCTATAGGAAACACAAAAGAGTAGAAGAGTACTCTTTTCTCAAAAGCAGAGTGTGCTTCTCGTAAGGCGAGCTAGTGTTGGTTTCCCAGTCAGAAATAAAGTTGAATCACACGCAGTTTTTGGTCCTACGAGCCAGAGTTGTTTTCTGGTAAGGAGAGTCTCTATTGTGCTCCCATTGCCATACACAGTGCAAATAGCACTCGCGTCTGTTCCCAGCAAGTACAGTGTACTGGACTGAAGAGAAGCTACTGTTCTTGTCACTTTCCTAAGCAGAGTTGAACTAGATATGGCCAGTGTGTGTAGGAAGCACAGTTCTTTTGTTCTGAGCAAGCTCACTGTTCTGGCCCTATAGGAAACACAGTAGAGTAGAAGAGTGCTCTTTTCTCAAAAGCAGAGTGTGTTTCTCGTAAGGCGAGCTAGTGTTTGTTTCCCAGTCAGAAATGGAGTTGAATCACACGCAGTTTTTGGTCCTACGAGCAAGAGTTGTTTTCTGGTAAGGATAGTCACTATTGCGCTCCCATTGCCATACACAGTGCAAATAGCACTCGCGTCTGTTCCCAGCAAGTACAGTGTACTGGACTGAAGAGAAGCTACTGTTTTTGTCAGTTTCCAAAGCAGAGTTGAACTTGATATCCCGTGTGTGTAGGAAGCACAGTTCTTTTGTTCTGAGCAAGCTCACTGTTCTGGCCCTATAGGAAACACAGTAGAGTAGAAGAGTGCTCTTTTCTCAAAAGAGAGTGTGTTTCTTGTAAGGTGAGCTAGTGTTTGTTTCCCAGTCAGAAATGGAGTTGAATCACATGCAGTTTCTGGTCCTACGAGCAACAGTTGTTTTCTGGTAAGGAGAGTCACTTTTGTGCTCCCATTGCCATACACAGTGCAAATAGCACTCGCGTCTGTTCCCAGCAAGTACAGTGTACTGGACTGAAGAGAAGCTACTGTTCTTGTCAGTTTCCTAAGCAGAGTTGAACTTGATATGGCCCGTGTGTGTAGGAAGCACAATTCTTTTGTTCTGAGCAAGCTCACTGTTCTGGCCCTATAGGAAACACAGTAGAGTAGATGAGTGGTCTTTTCTCAAAAGCAGAGTGTGTTTCTCGTAAGGCGAGCTAGTGTTTGTTTCCCAGTCAGAAATGGAGTTGAATCACATGCAGTTTTTGGTCCTACGAGCAAGAGTTGTTTTCTGGTAAGGAGAGTCACTATTGTGCTCCCTTTGCCATACACAGTGCAAATTGCACTCGCGTCTGTTCCCAGCAAGTACAGTGTACTGGACTGAAGAGAAGCTACTGTTCTTATTAGTTTTTTAAGCAGAGTTGAACTAGATATTGCCCGTGTGTGTAGGAAGCACAGTTTTTTGTTCTGAGCAAGCTCACTGTTCTGGCCCTATAGGAAACACAGTAGAGTAGAAGAGTGCTCTTTTCTCATAAGCAGAGTGTGTTTCTGGTAAGGCGAGCTAGTGTTTGTTTCCCAGTCAGAAATGGAGTTGAATCACATGCAGTTTCTGGTCCTATGAGCAAGAGTTGTTTTCTGGTAAGGAGAGTCACTATTGAGCTCCCATTGCCATACACAGTGCAAATAGCACTCGCATCTGTTCCCAGCAAGTACAGTGTACTGGACTGAAGAGAAGCTACTGTTCTTGTCAGTTTCCTAAGCAGAGTTGAACTCGATATGGCCCATGTGTGTAGGAAGCACAGTTCTTTTGTTCTGAGCAAGCTCACTGTTCTGTCCCTATAGGAAACACAGTAGAGTAGAAGAGTTTTCTTTTCTCAAAAGCAGAGAGTGTTTCTTCTAAGGGGAGCTAGTATTTGTTTCCCAGTCAGAAATGGAGTTGAATCACATGCAGTTTTTGGTCCTAGGAGCAAGAGTTGTTTTCTGGTAAGGAGAGTCACTGTTGGGCTCTCATTGCCATACACAGTGCAAATAGCACTCGCGTCTGTTCCCAGCAAGTACAGTGTACTGGACTGAAGAGAAGCTACTGTTCTTGTCAGTTTCCTAAGCAGAGTTGAACTAGATATGGCCCGTGTGTGTAGGAAGCACAGTTCTTTTGTTCTGAGCAAGCTCACTGTTCTGGTCCTATAGGAAACACAGTAGAGTAGAAGAGTGCTCTTTTCTCAAAAGCAAAGTGTGTTTCTCGTAAGGCGAGCTAGTGTTGGTTTCCCAGTCAGAAATAAAGTTGAATCACAGGCAGTTTTTGGTCTTACGAGCAAGAGTTGTTTTCTGGTAAGGAGAGTCACTATTGCGCTCCCATTGCCATACACAGTGCAAATAGCACTCGCGTCTGTTCCCAGCAAGTACAGTGTACTGGACTGAAGAGAAGCTACTGTTCTTGTCAGTTTCCTAAGCAGAGTTGAACTAGATGTGGCCCGTGTGTGTAGGAAGCACAGTTCTTTTGTTCTGAGCAAGCTCACTGTTCTGGCCCTATAGGAAACACAGTAGAGTAGAAGAGTACTCTTTTCTCAAAAGCAGAGTTTGTTTCCCCTAAGGCGAGCTAGTGTTTGTTTCCCAGTCAGAAATGGAGTTGAGTCACCTGAAGTTTCTGGTACTAAGAGCAAGAGTTGTTTTCTGGTAAGGAGAGTCAGTATTGCGCTCCCATTGCCATACACAGTGCAAATAGCACTCGCGTCTGTTCCCAGCAAGTACAGTGTACTGGACTGAAGAGAAGCTACTGTTCTTGTCAGTTTCCTAAGCAGAGTTGGACTAGATATGGCCCGTATGTGTAGGAAGCACAATTCTTTTGTTCTGAGCAAGCTCACTGTACTGGCCGTATAGGAAACACAGTAGAGTAGAAGAGTGCTCTTTTCTCAAAAGCAGAGTGTGTTTCTTCTAAGGCGAGCTAGTGTTTGTTTCCCAGTCACAAATGGAGTTGAATCACATGCAGTTTCTGGTCCTACGAGCAACAGTTGTTTTCTGGTAAGGAGAGTCACTATTGTGCTCCCATTGCCATACACAGTGCAAATAGCACTGGCGTCTGTTCCCAGCAAGTACAGTGTACTGGACTGAAGAGAAGCTACTGTTCTTGTCAGTTTCCTAAGCAGAGTTGAACTAGATATGGCCCGTGTGTGTAGGAAGCACAGTTCTTTTGTTCTGAGCAAGCTCACTGTTCTGGCCCTATAGGAAACACAGTAGAGTAGAAGAGTGGTCTTTTCTCAAAAGCAGAGTGTGTTTCTCGTAAGACGAGCTAGTGTTTGTTTCCCAGTCAGAAATGGAGTTGAATCACATGCAGTTTGTGGTCTTACGAGCAAGAGTTGTTTTCTGGTAAGGAGAGTCACTATTGAGCTCCCATTGCCATACACAGTGCAAATACCACTCGCGTCTGTTCCCAGCACGTACAGTGTACTGGACTGAAGAGAAGCTACTGTTCTTGTCAGTTTTCTAAGCAGAGTTGAACTCGATATGGCCCGTGTGTGTAGGAAGCACAGTTCTTTTGTTCTGAGCAAGCTCACTTTTCTGGCCCTACAAGAAACGCAGTAGAGTAGAAG
This sequence comes from Peromyscus eremicus, assembly GCF_949786415.1. Classification (NCBI taxonomy): domain Eukaryota; kingdom Metazoa; phylum Chordata; class Mammalia; order Rodentia; family Cricetidae; genus Peromyscus; species Peromyscus eremicus. The sequence goes on from NW_026735435.1 coordinate 20,199, forward strand.
AGTGCTCTTTTGTCAAAAGCAGAGAGTGTTTCCCCTAAGGCGAGCTAGTATTTGTTTCCCAGTCAGAAATGGAGTTGAATCACATGCAGTTTTTGGTCCTACGAGCAAGAGTTGTTTTCTGGTAAGGAGAGTCACTATTGCGCTCCCATTGCCATACACAGTGCAAATAGCACTCGCATCTGTTCCCAGCAAGTACAGTGTACTGGACTGAAGAGAAGCTACTGTTCTTGTCAGTTTCCTAAGCACAGTTGAACTAGATATGGCCCGTGTGTGTAGGAAGCACAGTTCTTTGTTCTGAGCAAGCTCACTGTTCTGGCCCTATAGGAAACACAGTAGAGTAGAAGAGTGCTCTTTTCTCAAAAGCAGAGTTTGTTTCCCCTAAGGCGAGCTAGTGTTTGTTTCCCAGTCAGAAATGGAGTTGAATCACCTGAAGTTTCTGGTACTACAAGCAAGAGTTGTTTTCTGGTAAGGAGAGTCACTATTGCGCTCCCATTGCCATACACAGTGCAAATAGCACCCGCGTCTGTTCCCAGCAAGTACAGTGTACTGGACTGAAGAGAAGCTACTGTTCTTGTCAGTTTCCTAAGCAGAGTTGAACTAGATATGGCCCGTGTGTGTAGGAAGCACAATTCTTTTGTTCTGAGCAAGCTCACTGTTCTGGCCCTATAGGAAACACAGTAGAGTAGAAGAATGGTCTTTTCTCAAAAGCAGAGTGTGTTTCTTCTAAGGTGAGCTAGTGTTTGTTTCCCAGTCAGAAATGGAGTTGAATCACATGCAGTTTCTGGTCCTATGAGCAAGAGTTGTTTTCTGGTAAGGAGAGTCACTATTGTGCTCCCATTGCCATACACAGTGCAAATAGCACTCGCGTCTTTTCCCAGCAAGTACAGTGTACTGGACTGAAGAGAAGCTACTGTTCTTGTCAGTTTCCTAAGCAGAGTTGGACTAGATATGGCCCGTGTGTGTAGGAAGCACAGTTCTTTTGTTCTGAGCAAGCTCACTGTTCTGGCCCTATAGGAAACACAGTAGAGTAGAAGAGTGCTCTTTTCTCAAAAGCAGAGTTTGTTTCCCCTAAGGCGAGCTAGTGTTTGTTTCCCAGTCAGAAATGGAGTTGAATCACCTGAAGTTTCTGGTCCTACAAGCAAGAGTTGTTTTCTGGTAAGGAGAGTCACTATTGCGCTCCCATTGCCATACACAGTGCAAATAGCACTCGCGTCTGTTCCCAGCAAGTACAGTGTACTGGACTGAAGAGAAGCTACTGTTCTTGTCAGTTTCCTAAGCAGAGTTGAACTAGATATGGCCCATGTGTGTAGGAAGCACAATTCTTTTGTTCTGAGCAAGCTCACTGTTCTGGCCCTATAGGAAACACAGTAGAGTAGAAGAATGGTCTTTTCTCAAAAGCAGAGATTGTTTCTTCTAAGGTGAGCTAGTGTTTGTTTCCCAGTTAGAAATGGAGTTGAATCACATGCAGTTTTTGGTCCTAGGAGCAAGAGTTGTTTTCTGGTAAGGAGAGTCACTATTGTGCTCCCTTTGCCATACACAGTGCAAATAGCACTCGCGTCTGTTCCCAGCAAGTACAGTGTACTGGACTGAAGAGAAGCTACTGTTCTTGTTAGTTTCCTAAGCAGAGTTGAACTAGATATGGCCCGTGTGTGTAGGAAGCACAGTTTTTTGTTCTGAGCAAGCTCACTGTTCTGGCCCTATAGGAAACACAGTAGAGTAGAAGAGTGCTCTTTTCTCATAAGCAGAGTGTGTTTCTGGTAAGGCGAGCTAGTGTTTGTTTCCCAGTCAGAAATGGAGTTGAATCACATGCAGTTTCTGGTCCTACGAGCAAGAGTTGTTTTCTGGTAAGGAGAGTCACTATTGCGCTCCCATTGCCATACACAGTGCAAATAGCACTCGCATCTGTTCCCAGCAAGTACAGTGTACTGGACTGAAGAGAAGCTACTGTTCTTGTCAGTTTCCTAAGCAGAGTTGAACTAGATGTGGCCCGTGTGTGTAGGAAGCACAGTTCTTTTGTTCTGAGCAAGCTCACTGTTCTGGCCCTATAGGAAACACAGTAGAGTAGAAGAGTACTCTTTTCTCAAAAGCAGAGTTTGTTTCCCCTAAGGCGAGCTAGTGTTTGTTTCCCAGTCAGAAATGGAGTTGAGTCACCTGAAGTTTCTGGTACTAAGAGCAAGAGTTGTTTTCTGGTAAGGAGAGTCAGTATTGCGCTCCCATTGCCATACACAGTGCAAATAGCACTCGCGTCTGTTCCCAGCAAGTACAGTGTACTGGACTGAAGAGAAGCTACTGTTCTTGTCAGTTTCCTAAGCAGAGTTGGACTAGATATGGCCCGTATGTGTAGGAAGCACAATTCTTTTGTTCTGAGCAAGCTCACTGTTCTGGCCGTATAGGAAACACAGTAGAGTAGAAGAGTGCTCTTTTCTCAAAAGCAGAGTGTGTTTCTTCTAAGGCGAGCTAGTGTTTGTTTCCCAGTCACAAATGGAGTTGAATCACACGCAGTTTCTGGTCCTACGAGCAACAGTTGTTTTCTGGTAAGGAGAGTCACTATTGTGCTCCCATTGCCATACACAGTGCAAATAGCACTCGCGTCTGTTCCCAGCAAGTACAGTGTACTGGACTGAAGAGAAGCTACTGTTCTTGTCAGTTTCCTAAGCAGTATTGAACTAGTTATGGCCCGTGTGTGTAGGAAGCACAGTTCTTTTGTTCTGAGCAAGCTCACTGTTCTGGCCCTATAGGAATCACAGTAGAGTAGAAGAGTGGTCTTTTCTCAAAAGCAGAGTGTGTTTCTCGTAAGACGAGCTAGTGTTTGTTTCCCAGTCAGAAATGGAGTTGAATCACATGCAGTTTCTGGTCTTACGAGCAAGAGTTGTTTTCTGGTAAGGAGAGTCACTATTGAGCTCCCATTGCCATACACAGTGCAAATACCACTCGCGTCTGTTCCCAGCACGTACAGTGTACTGGACTGAAGAGAAGCTACTGTTCTTGTCAGTTTTCTAAGCAGAGTTGAACTCGATATGGCCCGTGTGTGTAGGAAGCACAGTTCTTTTGTTCTGAGCAAGCTCACTTTTCTGGCCCTACAAGAAACGCAGTAGAGTAGAAGAGTGCTCTTTTGTCAAAAGCAGAGAGTGTTTCCCCTAAGGCGAGCTAGTATTTGTTTCCCAGTCAGAAATGGAGTTGAATCACATGCAGTTTTTGGTCCTACGAGCAAGAGTTGTTTTCTGGTAAGGAGAGTCACTATTGCGCTCCCATTGCCATACACAGTGCAAATAGCACTCGCATCTGTTCCCAGCAAGTACAGTGTACTGGACTGAAGAGAAGCTACTGTTCTTGTCAGTTTCCTAAGCACAGTTGAACTAGATATTGCCCGTGTGTGTAGGAAGCACAGTTCTTTGTTCTGAGCAAGCTCACTGTTCTGGCCCTATAGGAAACACAGTAGAGTAGAAGAGTGCTCTTTTCTGAAAAGCAGAGTTTGTTTCCCCTAAGGCGAGCTAGTGTTTGTTTCCCAGTCAGAAATGGAGTTGAATCACCTGAAGTTTCTGGTCCTACAAGCAAGAGTTGTTTTCTGGTAAGGAGAGTCACTATTGCGCTCCCATTGCCATACACAGTGCAAATAGCACTTGCGTCTGTTCCCAGCAAGTACAGTGTACTGGACTGAAGAGAAGCTACTGTTCTTGTCAGTTTCCTAAGCAGAGTTGAACTAGATATGGCCCGTGTGTGGAGGAAGCACAGTTCTTTTGTTCTGAGCAAGCTCACTGTTCTGGCCCTATAGGAAAAACAGTAGAGTAGAAGAGTGCTCTTTTCTCAAAAGCAGAGTGTGTTTCTTGTAAGGTGAGCTAGTGTTTGTTTCCAGTCAGAAATGGAGTTGAATCACATGCAGTTTCTGGTCCTACGAGCAACAGTTGTTTTCTGGTAAGGAGAGTCACTATTGCGCTCCCATTGCCATACACAGTGCAAATAGCACTCGCATCTGTTCCCAGCAAGTACAGTGTACTGGACTGAAGAGAAGCTACTGTTCTTGTCAGTTTCCTAAGCAGAGTTGAACTTGATATGGCCCGTGTGTGTAGGAAGCACAGTTCTTTTGTTCTGAGCAAGCTCACTGTTCTGGCCCTATAGGAAACACAAAAGAGTAGAAGAGTGCTCTTTTCTCAAAAGCAGAGTGTGCTTCTCGTAAGGCGAGCTAGTGTTGGTTTCCCAGTCAGAAATAAAGTTGAATCACACGCAGTTTTTGGTCCTACGAGCCAGAGTTGTTTTCTGGTAAGGAGAGTCTCTATTGTGCTCCCATTGCCATACACAGTGCAAATAGCACTCGCGTCTGTTCCCAGCAAGTACAGTGTACTGGACTGAAGAGAAGCTACTGTTCTTGTCACTTTCCTAAGCAGAGTTGAACTAGATATGGCCAGTGTGTGTAGGAAGCACAGTTCTTTTGTTCTGAGCAAGCTCACTGTTCTGGCCCTATAGGAAACACAGTAGAGTAGAAGAGTGCTCTTTTATCAAAAGCAGAGTGTGTTTCTCGTAAGGCGAGCTAGTGTTTGTTTCCCAGTCAGAAATGGAGTTGAATCACACGCAGTTTTTGGTCCTACGAGCAAGAGTTGTTTTCTGGTAAGGATAGTCACTATTGCGCTCCCATTGCCATACACAGTGCAAATAGCACTCGCGTCTGTTCCCAGCAAGTACAGTGTACTGGACTGAAGAGAAGCTACTGTTTTTGTCAGTTTCCAAAGCAGAGTTGAACTTGATATCCCGTGTGTGTAGGAAGCACAGTTCTTTTGTTCTGAGCAAGCTCACTGTTCTGGCCCTATAGGAAACACAGTAGAGTAGAAGAGTGCTCTTTTCTCAAAAGAGAGTGTGTTTCTTGTAAGGTGAGCTAGTGTTTGTTTCCCAGTCAGAAATGGAGTTGAATCACATGCAGTTTCTGGTCCTATGAGCAAGAGTTGTTTTCTGGTAAGGAGAGTCACTATTGTGCTCCCATTGCCATACACAGTGCAAATAGCACTCGCGTCTTTTCCCAGCAAGTACAGTGTACTGGACTGAAGAGAAGCTACTGTTCTTGTCAGTTTCCTAAGCAGAGTTGGACTAGATATGGCCCGTGTGTGTAGGAAGCACAGTTCTTTTGTTCTGAGCAAGCTCACTGTTCTGGCACTATAGGAAACACAGTAGATTAGAAGAGTGGTCTTTTCTCAAAAGCAGAGTGTGTTTCTTCTAAGGCGAGCTAGTATTTGTTTCCCAGTCAGAAATGGAGTAGAATCACATGCAGTTTTTGGTCCTACGAGCAAGAGTTGTTTTCTGGTAAGGAGAGTCACTATTGCGCTCCCATTTCCATACACAGTGCAAATAGCACTCGCGTCTGTTCCCAGCAAGTACAGTGTACTGGACTGAAGAGAAGCTACTGTTCTTGTCAGTTTCCTAAGCAGAGTTGAACTAGATATGGCCCGTGTGTGTAGGAAGCACAGTTCTTTTGTTCTGAGCAAGCTCACTGTTCTGGCCCTGTAGGAAAAACAGTAGAGTAGAAGAGTGCTCTTTTCTCAAAAGCAGAGTGTGTTTCTTGTAAGGTGAGCTAGTGTTTGTTTCCAGTCAGAAATGGAGTTGAATCACATGCAGTTTCTGGTCCTACGAGCAACAGTTGTTTTCTGGTAAGGAGAGTCACTATTGCGCTCCCATTGCCATACACAGTGCAAATAGCACTCGCATCTGTTCCCAGCAAGTACAGTGTACTGGACTGAAGAGAAGCTACTGTTCTTGTCAGTTTCCTAAGCAGAGTTGAACTTGATATGGCCCGTGTGTGTAGGAAGCACAGTTCTTTTGTTCTGAGCAAGCTCACTGTTCTGGCCCTATAGGAAACACAAAAGAATAGAAGAGTGCTCTTTTCTCAAAAGCAGAGTGTGCTTCTCGTAAGGCGAGCTAGTGTTGGTTTCCCAGTCAGAAATAAAGTTGAATCACACGCAGTTTTTGGTCCTACGAGCCAGAGTTGTTTTCTGGTAAGGAGAGTCTCTATTGTGCTCCCATTGCCATACACAGTGCAAATAGCACTCGCGTCTGTTCCCAGCAAGTACAGTGTACTGGACTGAAGAGAAGCTACTGTTCTTGTCAGTTTCCTAAGCAGAGTTGAACTAGATATGGCCAGTGTGTGTAGGAAGCACAGTTCTTTTGTTCTGAGCAAGCTCACTGTTCTGGCCCTATAGGAAACACAGTAGAGTAGAAGAGTGCTCTTTTCTCAAAAGCAGAGTGTGTTTCTCGTAAGGCGAGCTAGTGTTTGTTTCCCAGTCAGAAATGGAGTTGAATCACACGCAGTTTTTGGTCCTACGAGCAAGAGTTGTTTTCTGGTAAGGATAGTCACTATTGCGCTCCCATTGCCATACACAGTGCAAATAGCACTCGCGTCTGTTCCCAGCAAGTACAGTGTACTGGACTGAAGAGAAGCTACTGTTTTTGTCACTTTCCAAAGCAGAGTTGAACTTGATATCCCGTGTGTGTAGGAAGCACAGTTCTTTTGTTCTGAGCAAGCTCACTGTTCTGGCCCTATAGGAAACACAGTAGAGTAGAAGAGTGCTCTTTTCTCAAAAGAGAGTGTGTTTCTTGTAAGGTGAGCTAGTGTTTGTTTCCCAGTCAGAAATGGAGTTGAATCACATGCAGTTTCTGGTCCTACGAGCAACAGTTGTTTTCTGGTAAGGAGAGTCACTATTGTGCTCCCATTGCCATACACAGTGCAAATAGCACTCGCGTCTGTTCCCAGCAAGTACAGTGTACTGGACTGAAGAGAAGCTACTGTTCTTGTCAGTTTCCTAAGCAGAGTTGAACTTGATATGGCCCGTGTGTGTAGGAAGCACAGTTCTTTTGTTCTGAGCAAGCTCACTGTTCTGGCCCTATAGGAAACACAGTAGAGAAGAAGAGTGGTCTTTTCTCAAAAGCAGAGTGTGTTTCTTCTAAGGTGAGCTAGTGTTTATTTCCCAGTTAGAAATGGAGTTGAATCACATGCAGTTTTTGGTCCTAGGAGCAAGAGTTGTTTTCTGGTAAGGAGAGTCACTATTGCGCTCCCATTGCCATACACAGTGCAAATAGCACTCGCGTCTGTTCCCAGCAAGTACAGTGTACTGGACTGAAGAGAAGCTACTGTTCTTGTCCGTTTCCTAAGCAGAGTTGAACTACATATGGCCCGTGAGTGTAGGAATCACAGTTCTTTTGTTCTGAGCAAGCTCACTGTTCTGGCCCTATAGGAAACACAGTAGAGTAGAAGAGTGCTCTTTTCTCAAAAGCAGAGTGTGTTTCTCGTAAGGCGAGCTAGTGTTGGTTTCCCAATCAGAAATAAAGTTGAATCACATGCAGTTTTTGGTCTTACGAGCAAGAGTTGTTTTCTGGTAAGGAGAGTCACTATTGCGCTCCCATTGCCATACACAGTGCAAATAGCACTCGCATCTGTTCCCAGCTAGTACAGTGTACTGGACTGAAGAGAAGCTACTGTTCTTGTCAGTTTCCTAAGCACAGTTGAACTAGATATGGCCCGTGTGTGTAGGAAGCACAGTTCTTTGTTCTGAGCAAGCTCACTGTTCTGGCCCTATAGGAAACACAGTAGAGTAGAAGAGTGCTCTTTTCTCAAAAGCAGAGTGTGTTTCTCGTAAGGCGAGCTAGTGTTTGTTTCCCCGTCAGAAATGGAGTTGAATCACCTGAAGTTTCTGGTCCTACGAGCAAGAGTTGTTTTCTGGTAAGGAGAGTCACTATTGCGCTCCCATTGCCATACACAGTGCAAATAGCACTCGCGTCTGTTCCCAGCAAGTACAGTGTACTGGACTGAAGAGAAGCTACTGTTCTTGTCAGTTTCCTAAGCAGAGTTGAACTAGATATGGCCCGTGTGTGTAGGAAGCACAATTCTTTTGTTCTGAGCAAGCTCACTGTTCTGGCCCTATAGGAAACACAGTAGAGTAGATGAGTGGTCTTTTCTCAAAAGCAGAGTGTGTTTCTCGTAAGGCGAGCTAGTGTTTGTTTCCCAGTCAGAAATGGAGTTGAATCACATGCAGTTTTTGGTCCTAGGAGCAAGAGTTGTTTTCTGGTAAGGAGAGTCACTATTGTGCTCCCATTGCCATACACAGTGCAAATTGCACTCGCGTCTGTTCCCAGCAAGTACAGTGTACTGGACTGAAGAGAAGCTACTGTTCTTATTAGTTTTTTAAGCAGAGTTGAACTAGATATTGCCCGTGTGTGTAGGAAGCACAGTTTTTTGTTCTGAGCAAGCTCACTGTTCTGTCCCTATAGGAAACACAGTAGAGTAGAAGAGTTTTCTTTTCTCAAAAGCAGAGAGTGTTTCTTCTAAGGGGAGCTAGTATTTGTTTCCCAGTCAGAAATGGAGTTGAATCACATGCAGTTTTTGGTCCTAGGAGCAAGAGTTGTTTTCTGGTAAGGAGAGTCACTGTTGGGCTCTCATTGCCATACACAGTGCAAATAGCACTCGCGTCTGTTCCCAGCAAGTACAGTGTACTGGACTGAAGAGAAGCTACTGTTCTTGTCAGTTTCCTAAGCAGAGTTGAACTAGATATGGCCCGTGTGTGTAGGAAGCACAGTTCTTTTGTTCTGAGCAAGCTCACTGTTCTGGTCCTATAGGAAACACAGTAGAGTAGAAGAGTGCTCTTTTCTCAAAAGCAGAGTGTGTTTCTCGTAAGGCGAGCTAGTGTTGGTTTCCCAGTCAGAAATAAAGTTGAATCACAGGCAGTTTTTGGTCTTACGAGCAAGAGTTGTTTTCTGGTAAGGAGAGTCACTATTGAGCTCCCATTGCCATACACAGTGCAAATAGCACTCGCGTCTGTTCCCAGCAAGTACAGTGTACTGGACTGAAGAGAAGCTACTGTTCTTGTCAGTTTCCTAAGCAGAGTTGAACTAGATGTGGCCCGTGTGTGTAGGAAGCACAGTTCTTTTGTTCTGAGCAAGCTCACTGTTCTGGCCCTATAGGAAACACAGTAGAGTAGAAGAGTACTCTTTTCTCAAAAGCAGAGTTTGTTTCCCCTAAGGCGAGCTAGTGTTTGTTTCCCAGTCAGAAATGGAGTTGAGTCACCTGAAGTTTCTGGTACTAAGAGCAAGAGTTGTTTTCTGGTAAGGAGAGTCACTATTGTGCTCCCATTGCCATACACAGTGCAAATAGCACTCGCGTCTGTTCCCAGCAAGTACAGTGTACTGGACTGAAGAGAAGCTACTGTTCTTGTCAGTTTCCTAAGCAGTATTGAACTAGTTATGGCCCGTGTGTGTAGGAAGCACAGTTCTTTTGTTCTGAGCAAGCTCACTGTTCTGGCCCTATAGGAATCACAGTAGAGTAGAAGAGTGGTCTTTTCTCAAAAGCAGAGTGTGTTTCTCGTAAGACGAGCTAGTGTTTGTTTCCCAGTCAGAAATGGAGTTGAATCACATGCAGTTTCTGGTCTTACGAGCAAGAGTTGTTTTCTGGTAAGGAGAGTCACTATTGAGCTCCCATTGCCATACACAGTGCAAATACCACTCGCGTCTGTTCCCAGCACGTACAGTGTACTGGACTGAAGAGAAGCTACTGTTCTTGTCAGTTTTCTAAGCAGAGTTGAACTCGATATGGCCCGTGTGTGTAGGAAGCACAGTTCTTTTGTTCTGAGCAAGCTCACTTTTCTGGCCCTACAAGAAACGCAATAGAGTAGAAGAGTGCTCTTTTGTCAAAAGCAGAGAGTGTTTCCCCTAAGGCGAGCTAGTATTTGTTTCCCAGTCAGAAATGGAGTTGAATCACATGCAGTTTTTGGTCCTACGAGCAAGAGTTGTTTTCTGGTAAGGAGAGTCACTATTGCGCTCCCATTGCCATACACAGTGCAAATAGCACTCGCATCTGTTCCCAGCAAGTACAGTGTACTGGACTGAAGAGAAGCTACTGTTCTTGTCTGTTTCCTAAGCACAGTTTAACTAGATATTGCCCGTGTGTGTAGGAAGCACAGTTCTTTGTTCTGAGCAAGCTCACTGTTCTGGCCCTATAGGAAACACAGTAGAGTAGAAGAGTGCTCTTTTCTCAAAAGCAGAGTTTGTTTCCCCTAAGGCGAGCTAGTGTTTGTTTCCCAGTCAGAAATGGAGTTGAATCACCTGAAGTTTCTGGTCCTACAAGCAAGAGTTGTTTTCTGGTAAGGAGAGTCACTATTGCGCTCCCATTGCCATACACAGTGCAAATAGCACTCGCGTCTGTTCCCAGCAAGTACAGTGTACTGGACTGAAGAGAAGCTACTGTTCTTGTCAGTTTCCTAAGCAGAGTTGAACTAGATATGGCCCGTGTGTGTAGGAAGCACAATTCTTTTGTTCTGAGCAAGCTCACTGTTCTGGCCCTATAGGAAACACAGTAGAGTAGAAGAATGGTCTTTTCTCAAAAGCAGAGTGTGTTTCTTCTAAGGTGAGCTAGTGTTTGTTTCCCAGTTAGAAATGGAGTTGAATCACATGCAGTTTTTGGTCCTAGGAGCAAGAGTTGTTTTCTGGTAAGGAGAGTCACTATTGCGCTCCCTTTGCCATACACAGTGCAAATAGTACTCGCGTCTGTTCCCAGCAAGTACAGTGGTCTGGACTGAAGAGAAGCTACTGTTCTTGTTAGTTTCCTAAGCAGAGTTGAACTAGATATGGCCCGTGTGTGTAGGAAGCACAGTTTTTTGTTCTGAGCAAGCTCACTGTTATGGTCCTATAGGAAACACAGTAGAGTAGAAGAGTGCTCTTTTCTCATAAGCAGAGTGTGTTTCCGGTAAGGCGAGCTAGTGTTTGTTTCCCAGTCAGAAATGGAGTTGAATCACATGCAGTTTCTGGTCCTACGAGCAAGAGTTGTTTTCTGGTAAGGAGAGTCACTATTGAGCTCCCATTGCCATACACAGTGCAAATAGCACTCGCATCTGTTCCCAGCAAGTACAGTGTACTGGACTGAAGAGAAGCTACTGTTCTTGTCAGTTTCCTAAGCAGAGTTGAACTAGATATGGCCCGTGTGTGTAGGAAGCACAGTTCTTTTGTTCTGAGCCAGCTCACTGTTCTGACCCTATAGGAAACACAGTAGAGTAGAAGAGTGGTCTTTTCTCAAAAGCAGAGTGTGTTTCTTCTAAGGCGAGCTAGTATTTGTTTCCCAGTCAGAAATGGAGTTGAATCACATGCAGTTTTTGGTCCTACGAGCAAGAGTTGTTTTCTGGTAAGGAGAGTCACTATTGCGCTCCCATTGCCATACACAGTGCAAATAGCACTCGCATCTGTTCCCAGCAAGTACAGTGTACTGGACTGAAGAGAAGGTACTGTTCTTGTCAGTTTCCTAAGCACAGTTGAACTAGATATGGCCCGTGTGTGTAGGAAGCACAGTTCTTTGTTCTGAGCAAGCTCACTGTTCTGGCCCTATAGGAAACACAGTAGAGTAGAAGAGTGCTCTTTTCTCAAAAGCAGAGTTTGTTTCCCCTAAGGCGAGCTAGTGTTTGTTTCCCAGTCAGAAATGGAGTTGAATCACCTGAAGTTTCTGGTCCTACAAGCAAGAGTTGTTTTCTGGTAAGGAGAGTCACTATTGCGCTCCCATTGCCATACACAGTGCAAATAGCACTCGCGTCTGTTCCCAGCAAGTACAGTGTACTGGACTGAAGAGAAGCTACTGTTCTTGTCAGTTTCCTAAGCAGAGTTGAACTAGATATGGCCCGTGTGTGTAGGAAGCACAATTCTTTTGTTCTGAGCAAGCTCACTGTTCTGGCCCTATAGGAAACACAGTAGAGTAGAAGAGTGCTCTTTTCTCATAAGCAGAGTGTGTTTCCGGTAAGGCGAGCTAGTGTTTGTTTCCCAGTCAGAAATGGAGTTGAATCACATGCAGTTTCTGGTCCTACGAGCAAGAGTTGTTTTCTGGTAAGGAGAGTCACTATTGAGCTCCCATTGCCATACACAGTGCAAATATCACTCGCATCTGTTCCCAGCAAGTACAGTGTACTGGACTGAAGAGAAGCTACTGTTCTTGTCAGTTTCCTAAGCAGAGTTGAACTAGATATGGCCCGTGTGTGTAGGAAGCACAGTTCTTTTGTTCTGAGCCAGCTCACTGTTCTGACCCTATAGGAAACACAGTAGAGTAGAAGAGTGGTCTTTTCTCAAAAGCAGTGTGTGTTTCTTCTAAGGCGAGCTAGTATTTGTTTCCCAGTCAGAAATGGAGTTGAATCACATGCAGTTTTTGGTCCTACGAGCAAGAGTTGTTTTCTGGTAAGGAGAGTCACTATTGCGCTCCCATTGCCATACACAGTGCAAATACCACTCGCGTCTGTTCCCAGCACGTACAGTGTACTGGACTGAAGAGAAGCTACTGTTCTTGTCAGTTTTCTAAGCAGAGTTGAACTCGATATGGCCCGTGTGTGTAGGAAGCACAGTTCTTTTGTTCTGAGCAAGCTCACTTTTCTGGCCCTACAAGAAACGCAATAGAGTAGAAGAGTGCTCTTTTGTCAAAAGCAGAGAGTGTTTCCCCTAAGGCGAGCTAGTATTTGTTTCCCAGTCAGAAATGGAGTTGAATCACCTGAAGTTTCTGGTCCTACAAGCAAGAGTTGTTTTCTGGTAAGGAGAGTCACTATTGCGCTCCCATTGCCATACACAGTGCAAATAGCACTCGCGTCTGTTCCCAGCAAGTACAGTGTACTGGACTGAAGAGAAGCTACTGTTCTTGTCAGTTTCCTAAGCAGAGTTGAACTAGATATGGCCCGTGTGTGTAGGAAGCACAATTCTTTTGTTCTGAGCAAGCTCACTGTTCTGGCCCTATAGGAAACACAGTAGAGTAGAAGAGTGCTCTTTTCTCAAAAGCAGAGTGTGTTTCTTCTAAGGCGAGCTAGTGTTTGTTTCCTAGTCACAAATGGAGTTGAATCACACGCAGTTTCTGGTCCTACGAGCAACAGTTGTTTTCTGGTAAGGAGAGTCACTATTGTGCTCCCATTGCCATACACAGTGCAAATAGCACTGGCGTCTGTTCCCAGCAAGTACAGTGTACTGGACTGAAGAGAAGCTACTGTTCTTGTCAGTTTCCTAAGCAGAGTTGAACTAGATATGGCCCGTGTGTGTAGGAAGCACAGTTCTTTTGTTCTGAGCAAGCTCACTGTTCTGGCCCTATAGGAAACACAGTAGAGTAGAAGAGTGGTCTTTTCTCAAAAGCAGAGTTTGTTTTCCCTAAGGCGAGCTAGTGTTTGTTTCCCAGTCAGAAATGGAGTTGAATCACATGCAGTTTCTGGTCTTACGAGCAAGAGTTGTTTTCTGGTAAGGAGAGTCACTATTGAGCTCCCATTGCCATACACAATGCAAATACCACTCGCGTCTGTTCCCAGCACGTACAGTGTACTGGACTGAAGAGAAGCTACTGTTCTTGTCAGTTTTCTAAGCAGAGTTGAACTCGATATGGCCCGTGTGTGTAGGAAGCACAGTTCTTTTGTTCTGAGCAAGCTCACTTTTCTGGCCCTACAAGAAACACAGTAGAGTAGAAGAGTGCTCTTTTGTCAAAAGCAGAGAGTGTTTCCCCTAAGGCGAGCTAGTATTTGTTTCCCAGTCAGAAATGGAGTTGAATCACATGCAGTTTTTGGTCCTACGAGCAAGAGTTGTTTTCTGGTAAGGAGAGTCACTATTGCGCTCCCATTGCCATACACAGTGCAAATAGCACTCGCATCTGTTCCCAGCAAGTACAGTGTACTGGACTGAAGAGAAGCTACTGTTCTTGTCAGTTTCCTAAGCACAGTTGAACTAGATATGGCCCGTGTGTGTAGGAAGCACAGTTCTTTGTTCTGAGCAAGCTCACTGTTCTGGCCCTATAGGAAACACAGTAGAGTAGAAGAGTGCTCTTTTCTCAAAAGCAGAGTTTGTTTCCCCTAAGGCGAGCTAGTGTTTGTTTCCCAGTCAGAAATGGAGTTGAATCACCTGAAGTTTCTGGTCCTACAAAAAAGAGTTGTTTTCTGGTAAGGAGAGTCACTATTGCGCTCCCATTGCCATACACAGTGCAAATAGCACTCGCGTCTGTTCCCAGCAAGTACAGTGTACTGGACTGAAGAGAAGCTACTGTTCTTGTCAGTTTCCTAAGCAGAGTTGAACTAGATATGGCCCGTGTGTGTAGGAAGCACAGTTCTTTTGTTCTGAGCAAGCTCACTGTTCTGGCACTATAGGAAACACAGTAGAGAAGAAGAGTGCTCTTTTCTCAAAAGCAGAGTGTGTTTCTTCTAAGGCGAGCTAGTGTTTGTTTCCCAGTCAGAAATGGAGTTGAATCACATGCAGTTTCTGGTCCTACGAGCAACAGTTGTTTTCTGGTAAGGAGAGTCACTATTGTGCTGCCATTGCCATACACAGTGCAAATAGCACTCGCGTCTGTTCCCAGCAAGTACAGTGTACTGGACTGAAGAGAAGCTACTGTTCTTGTCAGTTTCCTAAGCACAGTTGAACTAGATATGGCCCGTGTGTGTAGGAAGCACAGTTCTTTTGTTCTGAACAAGCTCACTGTTCTGGCCGTATAGGAAACACAGTAGAGTAGAAGAGTGGTGTTTTCTCAAAAGCAGAGTGTGTTTCCCCTAAGGCGAGCTAGTGTTTGTTTCCCAGTCAGAAATGGAGTTGAATCACATGCAGTTTCTGGTCCTACGAGCAAGAGTTGTTTTCTGGTAAGGAGAGTCACTATTGAGCTCCCATTGCCATACACAGTGCAAATAGCACTCGCGTCTGTTCCCAGCACGTACAGTGTACTGGACTGAAGAGAAGGTACTGTTCTTGTCAGTTTCCTAAGCAGAGTTGAACTCGATATGGCCCGTGTGTAGGAAGCACAGTTCTTTTGTTCTGAGCAAGCTCACTTTTCTGGCCCTACAAGAAACGCAGTAGAGTAGAAGAGTGCTATTTTCTCAAAAGCAGAGAGTGTTTCCCCTAGGCGAGCTAGTATTTGTTTCCCAGTCAGAAATGGAGTTGAATCACATGCAGTTTCTGGTCTTACGAGCAAGAGTTGTTTTCTGGTAAGGAGAGTCACTATTGAGCTCCCATTGCCATACACAATGCAAATACCACTCGCGTCTGTTCCCAGCACGTACAGTGTACTGGACTGAAGAGAAGCTACTGTTCTTGTCAGTTTTCTAAGCAGAGTTGAACTCGATATGGCCCGTGTGTGTAGGAAGCACAGTTCTTTTGTTCTGAGCAAGCTCACTTTTCTGGCCCTACAAGAAACGCAGTAGAGTAGAAGAGTGCTCTTTTGTCAAAAGCAGAGAGTGTTTCCCCTAAGGCGAGCTAGTATTTGTTTCCCAGTCAGAAATGGAGTTGAATCACATGCAGTTTTTGGTCCTACGAGCAAGAGTTGTTTTCTGGTAAGGAGAGTCACTATTGCGCTCCCATTGCCATACACAGTGCAAATAGCACTCGCATCTGTTCCCAGCAAGTACAGTGTACTGGACTGAAGAGAAGCTACTGTTCTTGTCAGTTTCCTAAGCACAGTTGAACTAGATATGGCCCGTGTGTGTAGGAAGCACAGTTCTTTGTTCTGAGCAAGCTCACTGTTCTGGCCCTATAGGAAACACAGTAGAGTAGAAGAGTGCTCTTTTCTCAAAAGCAGAGTTTGTTTCCCCTAAGGCGAGCTAGTGTTTGTTTCCCAGTCAGAAATGGAGTTGAATCACCTGAAGTTTCTGGTCCTACAAGCAAGAGTTGTTTTCTGGTAAGGAGAGTCACTATTGCGCTCCCATTGCCTTACACAGTGCAAATAGCACTCGCGTCTGTTCCCAGCAAGTACAGTGTACTGGACTGAAGAGAAGCTACTGTTCTTGTCAGTTTCCTAAGCAGAGTTGAACTAGATATGGCCCGTGTGTGTAGGAAGCACAGTTCTTTTGTTCTGAGCAAGCTCACTGTTCTGGCCCTATAGGAAACACAGTAGAGTAGAAGAGTGCTCTTTTCTCAAAAGCAGAGTGTGTTTCTCGTAAGGCGAGCTAGTGTTTGTTTCCCAGTCAGAAATAAAGTTGAATCACACGCAGTTTTTGGTCTTACGAGCAAGAGTTGTTTTTTGGTAAGGAGAGTCACTGTTGCGATCCCATTGCCATACACAGTGCAAATAGCACTCGCGTCTGTCCCCAGCAAGTACAGTGTACTGGAATGAAGAGAAGCTACTGTTCTTGTCAGTTTCCTAAGCAGAGTTGAACTAGATATGGCATGTGTGTGTAGGAAGCACAGTTCTTTTGTTCTCAGCAAGCTCACTGTTCTGGCCCTATAGGAAACACAGTAGAGTAGAAGAGTGCTCTTTTCTCAAAAGCAGAGTTTGTTTTCCCTAAGGCGAGCTAGTGTTTGTTTCCCAGTCTGAAATGGAGTTGAATCACCTGAAGTTTCTGGTCCTAAGAGCAAGAGTTGTTTTCTGGTAAGGAGAGTCACTATTGCGCTCCCATTGCCGTACACAGTGCAAATAGCACTCGCGTCTGTTCCCAGCAAGTACAGTGTACTGGACTGAAGAGAAGCTACTGTTCTTGTCAGTTTCCTAAGCAGAGTTGAACTAGATATGGCCCGTGTGTGTAGGAAGCACAGTTCTTTTGTTCTGAGCAAGCTCACTGTTCTGGCCCTATAGGAAACACAGTAGAGTAGAAGAATGGTCTTTTCTCAAAAGCAGAGTGTGTTTCTTCTAAGGTGAGCTAGTGTTTGTTTTCCAGTTAGAAATGGAGTTGAATCACATGCAGTTTTTGGTCCTAATAGCAAGAGTTGTTTTCTGGTAAGGAGAGTCACTATTGTGCTCCCATTGCCATACACAGTGCAAATAGCACTCGCGTCTGTTCCCAGCAAGTACAGTGTACTGGACTGAAGAGAAGCTACTGTTCTTGTTAGTTTCCTAAGCAGAGTTGAACTAGATATGGCCCGTGTGTGTAGGAAGCACAGTTTTTTGTTCTGAGCAAGCTCACTGTTCTGGCCCTATAGGAAACACAGTAGAATAGAAGAGTGCTCTTTTCTCATAAGCAGAGTGTGTTTCTGGTAAGGCGAGCTAGTGTTTGTTTCCCAGTCAGAAATGGAGTTGAATCACATGCAGTTTCTGGTCCTACGAGCAAGAGTTGTTTTCTGGTAAGGAGAGTCACTATTGAGCTCCCATTGCCATACACAGTGCAAATAGCACTCGCATCTGTTCCCAGCAAGTACAGTGTACTGGACTGAAGAGAAGCTACTGTTCTTGTCAGTTTCCTAAGCACAGTTGAACTAGATATGGCCCGTGTGTGTAGGAAGCACAGTTCTTTTGTTCTGAGCAAGCTCACTGTTCTGTCCCTATAGGAAACACAGTAGAGTAGAAGAGTGGTCTTTTCTCAAAAGCAGAGTGTGTTTCTTCTAAGGCGAGCTAGTATTTGTTTCCCAGTCAGAAATGGAGTTGAATCACATGCAGTTTTTGGTCCTACGAGCAAGAGTTGTTTTCTGGTAAGGAGAGTCACTATTGCGCTCCCATTGCCATACACAGTGCAAATAGCACTCGCGTCTGTTCCCAGCAAGTACAGTGTACTGGACTGAAGAGAAGCTACTGTTCTTGTCAGTTTCCTAAGCAGAGTTGAACTCGATATGGCCCGTGTGTGTAGGAAGCACAGTTCTTTTGTTCTGAGCAAGCTCACTGTTCTGGCCCTATGGGAAACACAGTAGAGTACAAGAGTGCTCTTTTCTCAAAAGCAGAGTGTGTTTCTCGTAAGGCGAGCTAGTGTTGGTTTCCCAGTCAGAAATAAAGTTGAATCACACGCAGTTTTTGGTCTTACGAGCAAGAGTTGTTTTCTGGTAAGGAGAGTCACTGTTGCGCTCCCATTGCCATACACAGTGCAAATAGCACTCGCGTCTGTTCCCAGCAAGTACAGTGTACTGGACTGAAGAGAAGCTACTGTTCTTGTCAGTTTCCTAAGCAGAGTTGAACTAGATATGGCCCGTGTGTGTAGGAAGCACAGTTCTTTTGTTCTGAGCAAGCTCACTGTTCTGGCCCTATAGGAAACACAGTAGAGTAGAAGAGTGCTCTTTTCTCAAAAGCAGAGTTTGTTTTCCCTAAGGCGAGCTAGTGTTTGTTTCCCAGTCAGAAATGGAGTTGAATCACCTGAAGTTTCTGGTCCTACGAGCAAGAGTTGTTTTCTGGTAAGGAGAGTCACTATTGCGCTCCCATTGCCATACACAGTGCAAATAGCACTCGCGTCTGTTCCCAGCAAGTACAGTGTACTGGACTGAAGAGAAGCTACTGTTCTTGTCAGTTTCCTAAGCAGAGTTGGACTAGATATGGCCCGTGTGTGTAGGAAGCACAATTCTTTTGTTCTGAGCAAGCTCACTGTTCTGGCCCTATAGGAAACACAGTAGAGAAGAAGAGTGCTCTTTTCTCAAAAGCAGAGTGTGTTTCTTCTAAGGCGAGCTAGTGTTTGTTTCCCAGTCAGAAATGGAGTTGAATCACATGCAGTTTCTGGTCCTACGAGCAACAGTTGTTTTCTGGTAAGGAGAGTCACTATTGCGCTGCCATTGCCATACACAGTGCAAATAGCACTCGCGTCTGTTCCCAGCAAGTACAGTGTACTGGACTGAAGAGAAGCTACTGTTCTTGTCAGTTTCCTAAGCACAGTTGAACTAGATATGGCCCGTGTGTGTAGGAAGCACAGTTCTTTTGTTCTGAACAAGCTCACTGTTCTGACCGTATAGGAAACACAGTAGAGTAGAAGAGTGCTCTTTTCTCAAAAGCAGAGTGTGTTTCCCCTAAGGCGAGCTAGTGTTTGTTTCCCAGTCAGAAATGGAGTTGAATCACATGCAGTTTCTGGTCCTACGAGCAAGAGTTGTTTTCTGGTAAGGAGAGTCACTATTGCGCTCCCATTGCCATACACAGTGCAAATAGCACTCACGTCTGTTCCCTGCAAGTACAGTGTACTGGACTGAAGAGAAGCTACTGTTCTTGTCAGTTTCCTAAGCAGAGTTGAACTAGATATGGCCCGTGTGTGTAGGAAGCACAATTCTTTTGTTCTGAGCAAGCTCACTGTTCTGGCCCTATAGGAAACACAGTAGAGTAGAAGAATGGTCTTTTCTCAAAAGCAGAGTGTGTTTCTTCTAAGGTGAGCTAGTGTTTGTTTCCCAGTTAGAAATGGAGTTTAATCACATGAAGTTTTTGGTCCTACGAGCAAGAGTTGTTTTCTGGTAAGGAGAGTCACTATTGTGCTCCCATTGCCATATACAGTGCAAATAGCACTCGCGTCTGTTCCCAGCAAGTACAGTGTACTGGACTGACGAGAAGCTACTGTTCTTGTCAGTTTCCTAAGCAGAGTTGAACTAGATATGGCCCCTGTGTGTAGGAAGCACAGTTTTTTGTTCTGAGCAAGCTCACTGTTCTGGCCCTATAGGAAACACAGTAGAGTAGAAGAGTGCTCTTTTCTCAAAAGCAGAGTGTGTTTCTGGTAAGGCGAGCTAGTGTTTGTTTCCCTGTCAGAAATGGAGTTGAATCACATGCAGTTTCTGGTCCTATGAGCAAGAGTTGTTTTCTGGTAAGGAGAGTCACTATTGAGCTCCCATTGCCATACACAGTGCAAATACCACTCGCGTCTGTTCCCAGCACGTACAGTGTACTGGACTGAAGAGAAGCTACTGTTCTTGCCAGTTTTCTAAGCAGAGTTGAACTCGATATGGCCTGTGTGTGTAGGAAGCACAGTTCTTTTGTTCTGAGCAAGCTCACTGTTCTGGCCCTATAGGAAACACAGTAGAGTAGAAGAGTGGTCTTTTCTCAAAAGCAGAGTTTGTTTTCCCTAAGGCGAGCTAGTGTTTGTTTCCCAGTCAGAAATGGAGTTGAATCACATGCAGTTTCTGGTCTTACGAGCAAGAGTTGTTTTCTGGTAAGGAGAGTCACTATTGAGCTCCCATTGCCATACACAATGCAAATACCACTCGCGTCTGTTCCCAGCACGTACAGTGTACTGGACTGAAGAGAAGCTACTGTTCTTGTCAGTTTTCTAAGCAGAGTTGAACTCGATATGGCCCGTGTGTGTAGGAAGCACAGTTCTTTTGTTCTGAGCAAGCTCACTTTTCTGGCCCTACAAGAAACGCAGTAGAGTAGAAGAGTGCTCTTTTGTCAAAAGCAGAGAGTGTTTCCCCTAAGGCGAGCTAGTATTTGTTTCCCAGTCAGAAATGGAGTTGAATCACATGCAGTTTTTGGTCCTACGAGCAAGAGTTGTTTTCTGGTAAGGAGAGTCACTATTGCGCTCCCATTGCCATACACAGTGCAAATAGCACTCGCATCTGTTCCCAGCAAGTACAGTGTACTGGACTGAAGAGAAGCTACTGTTCTTGTCAGTTTCCTAAGCACAGTTGAACTAGATATGGCCCGTGTGTGTAGGAAGCACAGTTCTTTGTTCTGAGCAAGCTCACTGTTCTGGCCCTATAGGAAACACAGTAGAGTAGAAGAGTGCTCTTTTCTCAAAAGCAGAGTTTGTTTCCCCTAAGGCGAGCTAGTGTTTGTTTCCCAGTCAGAAATGGAGTTGAATCACCTGAAGTTTCTGGTCCTTAAAGCAAGAGTTGTTTTCTGGTAAGGAGAGTCACTATTGCGCTCCCATTGCCATACACAGTGCAAATAGCACTCGCGTCTGTTCCCAGCAAGTACAGTGTACTGGACTGAAGAGAAGCTACTGTTCTTGTCAGTTTCCTAAGTAGAGTTGAACTAGATATGGCCCGTGTGGGTAGGAAGCACAGTTCTTTTGTTCTGAGCAAGCTCACTGTTCTGGCCCTATAGGAAACACAGAAGAGTAGAAGAGTGGTCTTTTCTCAAAAGCAGAGTGTGTTTCTCGTAAGGCGAGCTAGTGTTGGTTTCCCAGTCAGAAATAAAGTTGAATCACACGCAGTTTTTGGTCTTACGAGCAAGAGTTGTTTTTTGGTAAGGAGAGCCACTGTTGCGATCCCATTGCCATACACAGTGCAAATAGCACTCGCGTCTGTTCCCAGCAAGTGCAGTGTACTGGAATGAAGAGAAGCTACTGTTCTTGTCAGTTTCCTAAGCAGAGTTGAACTAGATATGGCCCGTGTGTGTAGGAAGCACAGTTTTTTGTTCTGAGCAAGCTCACTGTTCTGGCCCTATAGGAAACACAGTAGAATAGAAGAGTGCTCTTTTCTCATAAGCAGAGTGTGTTTCTGGTAAGGCGAGCTAGTGTTTGTTTCCCAGTCAGAAATGGAGTTGAATCACATGCAGTTTCTGGTCCTACGAGCAAGAGTTGTTTTCTGGTAAGGAGAGTCACTATTGAGCTCCCATTGCCATACACAGTGCAAATAGCACTCGCATCTGTTCCCAGCAAGTACAGTGTACTGGACTGAAGAGAAGCTACTGTTCTTGTCAGTTTCCTAAGCACAGTTGAACTAGATATGGCCCGTTTGTGTAGGAAGCACAGTTCTTTTGTTCTGAGCAAGCTCACTGTTCTGTCCCTATAGGAAACACAGTAGAGTAGAAGAGTGGTCTTTTCTCAAAAGCAGAGTGTGTTTCTTCTAAGGCGAGCTAGTATTTGTTTCCCAGTCAGAAATGGAGTTGAATCACATGCAGTTTTTGGTCCTACGAGCAAGAGTTGTTTTCTGGTAAGGAGAGTCACTATTGCGCTCCCATTGCCATACACAGTGCAAATAGCACTCGCGTCTGTTCCCAGCAAGTACAGTGTACTGGACTGAAGAGAAGCTACTGTTCTTGTCAGTTTCCTAAGCAGAGTTGAACTAGATATGGCCCGTGTGTGTAGGAAGCACAGTTCTTTTGTTCTGAGCAAGCTCACTGTTCTGGCCCTATGGGAAACACAGTAGAGTACAAGAGTGCTCTTTTCTCAAAAGCAGAGTGTGTTTCTCGTAAGGCGAGCTAGTGTTGGTTTCCCAGTCAGATATAAAGTTGAATCACACGCAGTTTTTGGTCTTAAGAGCAAGAGTTGTTTTCTGGTAAGGAGAGTCACTGTTGCGCTCCCATTGCCATACACAGTGCAAATAGCACTCGCGTCTGTTCCCAGCAAGTACAGTGTACTGGACTGAAGAGAAGCTACTGTTCTTGTCAGTTTCCTAAGCAGAGTTGAACTAGATATGGCCCGTGTGTGTAGGAAGCACAGTTCTTTTGTTCTGAGCAAGCTCACTGTTCTGGCCCTATAGGAAACACAGTAGAGTAGAAGAGTGCTCTTTTCTCAAAAGCAGAGTTTGTTTTCCCTAAGGCGAGCTAGTGTTTGTTTCCCAGTCAGAAATGGAGTTGAATCACCTGAAGTTTCTGGTCCTACGAGCAAGAGTTGTTTTCTGGTAAGGAGAGTCACTATTGCGCTCCCATTGCCATACACAGTGCAAATAGCACTCGCGTCTGTTCCCAGCAAGTACAGTGTACTGGACTGAAGAGAAGCTACTGTTCTTGTCAGTTTCCTAAGCAGAGTTGGACTAGATATGGCCCGTGTGTGTAGGAAGCACAATTCTTTTGTTCTGAGCAAGCTCACTGTTCTGGCCCTATAGGAAACACAGTAGAGAAGAAGAGTGCTCTTTTCTCAAAAGCAGAGTGTGTTTCTTCTAAGGCGAGCTAGTGTTTGTTTCCCAGTCAGAAATGGAGTTGAATCACATGCAGTTTCTGGTCCTACGAGCAACAGTTGTTTTCTGGTAAGGAGAGTCACTATTGCGCTGCCATTGCCATACACAGTGCAAATAGCACTCGCGTCTGTACCCAGCAAGTACAGTGTACTGGACTGAAGAGAAGCTACTGTTCTTGTCAGTTTCCTAAGCACAGTTGAACTAGATATGGCCCGTGTGTGTAGGAAGCACAGTTCTTTTGTTCTGAACAAGCTCACTGTTCTGGCCGTATAGGAAACACAGTAGAGTAGAAGAGTGGTGTTTTCTCAAAAGCAGAGTGTGTTTCCCCTAAGGCGAGCTAGTGTTTGTTTCCCAGTCAGAAATGGAGTTGAATCACATGCAGTTTCTGGT
The DNA here is from genome assembly GCF_949786415.1 of Peromyscus eremicus. NCBI lineage: Eukaryota > Metazoa > Chordata > Mammalia > Rodentia > Cricetidae > Peromyscus > Peromyscus eremicus. The sequence goes on from NW_026735435.1 coordinate 43,041, forward strand.
CCTACGAGCAAGAGTTGTTTTCTGGTAAGGAGAGTCACTATTGCGCTCCCATTGCCATACACAGTGCAAATAGCACTCGCGTCTGTTCCCAGCACGTACAGTGTACTGGACTGAAGAGAAGGTACTGTTCTTGTCAGTTTCCTAAGCAGAGTTGAACTCGATATGGCCCGTGTGTGTAGGAAGCACAGTTCTTTTGTTCTGAGCAAGCTCACTTTTCTGGCCCTACAAGAAACGCAGTAGAGTAGAAGAGTGCTATTTTCTCAAAAGCAGAGAGTGTTTCCCCTAGGCGAGCTAGTATTTGTTTCCCAGTCAGAAATGGAGTTGAATCACATGCAGTTTCTGGTCCTATGAGCAAGAGTTGTTTTCTGGTAAGGAGAGTCACTATTGCGCTCCCATTGCCATACACAGTGCAAATAGCACTCACGTCTGTTCCCTGCAAGTACAGTGTACTGGACTGAAGAGAAGCTACTGTTCTTGTCAGTTTCCTAAGCAGAGTTGAACTAGATATGGCCCGTGTGTGTAGGAAGCACAATTCTTTTGTTCTGAGCAAGCTCACTGTTCTGGCCCTATAGGAAACACAGTAGAGTAGAAGAATGGTCTTTTCTCAAAAGCAGAGTGTGTTTCTTCTAAGGTGAGCTAGTGTTTGTTTCCCAGTTAGAAATGGAGTTTAATCACATGAAGTTTTTGGTCCTAGGAGCAAGAGTTGTTTTCTGGTAAGGAGAGTCACTATTGTGCTCCCATTGACATATACAGTGCAAATAGCACTCGCGTCTGTTCCCAGCAAGTATAGTGTACTGGACTCACGAGAAGCTACTGTTCTTGTCAGTTTCCTAAGCAGAGTTGAACTAGATATGTCCCCTGTGTGTAGGAAGCACAGTTTTTTGTTCTGAGCAAGCTCACTGTTCTGGCCCTATAGGAAACACAGTAGAGTAGAAGAGTGCTCTTTTCTCAAAAGCAGAGTGTGTTTCTGGTAAGGCGAGCTAGTGTTTGTTTCCCAGTCAGAAATGGAGTTGAATCACATGCAGTTTCTGGTCCTATGAGCAAGAGTTGTTTTCTGGTAAGGAGAGTCACTATTGAGCTCCCATTGCCATACACAGTGCAAATACCACTCGCGTCTGTTCCCAGCACGTACAGTGTACTGGACTGAAGAGAAGCTACTGTTCTTGTCAGTTTTCTAAGCAGAGTTGAACTCGATATGGCCCGTGTGTGTAGGAAGCACAGTTCTTTTGTTCTGAGCAAGCTCACTGTTCTGGCCCTATAGGAAACACAGTAGAGTAGAAGAGTGGTCTTTTCTCAAAAGCAGAGTTTGTTTTCCCTAAGGCGAGCTAGTGTTTGTTTCCCAGTCAGAAATGGAGTTGAATCACATGCAGTTTCTGGTCTTACGAGCAAGAGTTGTTTTCTGGTAAGGAGAGTCACTATTGAGCTCCCATTGCCATACACAATGCAAATACCACTCGCGTCTGTTCCCAGCACGTACAGTGTACTGGACTGAAGAGAAGCTACTGTTCTTGTCAGTTTTCTAAGCAGAGTTGAACTCGATATGGCCCGTGTGTGTAGGAAGCACAGTTCTTTTGTTCTGAGCAAGCTCACTTTTCTGGCCCTACAAGAAACGCAGTAGAGTAGAAGAGTGCTCTTTTGTCAAAAGCAGAGAGTGTTTCCCCTAAGGCGAACTAGTATTTGTTTCCCAGTCAGAAATGGAGTTGAATCACATGCAGTTTTTGGTCCTACGAGCAAGAGTTGTTTTCTGGTAAGGAGAGTCACTATTGCGCTCCCATTGCCATACACAGTGCAAATAGCACTCGCATCTGTTCCCAGCAAGTACAGTGTACTGGACTGAAGAGAAGCTACTGTTCTTGTCAGTTTCCTAAGCACAGTTGAACTAGATATGGCCCGTGTGTGTAGGAAGCACAGTTCTTTGTTCTGAGCAAGCTCACTGTTCTGGCCCTATAGGAAACACAGTAGAGTAGAAGAGTGCTCTTTTCTCAAAAGCAGAGTTTGTTTCCCCTAAGGCGAGCTAGTGTTTGTTTCCCAGTCAGAAATGGAGTTGAATCACCTGAAGTTTCTGGTCCTACAAGCAAGAGTTGTTTTCTGGTAAGGAGAGTCACTATTGCGCTCCCATTGCCATACACAGTGCAAATAGCACTCGCGTCTGTTCCCAGCAAGTACAGTGTACTGGACTGAAGAGAAGCTACTGTTCTTGTCAGTTTCCTAAGCAGAGTTGAACTAGATATGGCCCGTGTGTGTAGGAAGCACAGTTCTTTTGTTCTGAGCAAGCTCACTTTTCTGGCCCTACAAGAAACGCAGTAGAGTAGAAGAGTGCTATTTTCTCAAAAGCAGAGAGTGTTTCCCCTAGGCGAGCTAGTATTTGTTTCCCAGTCAGAAATGGAGTTGAATCACATGCAGTTTCTGGTCCTATGAGCAAGAGTTGTTTTCTGGTAAAGAGAGTCACTATTGCGCTCCCATTGCCATACACAGTGCAAATAGCACTCACGTCTGTTCCCTGCAAGTACAGTGTACTGGACTGAAGAGAAGCTACTGTTCTTGTCAGTTTCCTAAGCAGAGTTGAACTAGATATGGCCCGTGTGTGTAGGAAGCACAATTCTTTTGTTCTGAGCAAGCTCACTGTTCTGGCCCTATAGGAAACACAGTAGAGTAGAAGAATGGTCTTTTCTCAAAAGCAGAGTGTGTTTCTTCTAAGGTGAGCTAGTGTTTGTTTCCCAGTTAGAAATGGAGTTTAATCACATGAAGTTTTTGGTCCTACGAGCAAGAGTTGTTTTCTGGTAAGGAGAGTCACTAATGTGCTCCCATTGCCATATACAGAGCAAATAGCACTCGCGTCTGTTCCCAGCAAGTACAGTGTACTGGACTGACGAGAAGCTACTGTTCTTGTCAGTTTCCTAAGCAGAGTTGAACTAGATATGGCTCCTGTGTGTAGGAAGCACAGTTTTTTGTTCTGAGCAAGCTCACTGTTCTGGCCCTATAGGAAACACAGTAGAGTAGAAGAGTGCTCTTTTCTCAAAAGCAGAGTGTGTTTCTGGTAAGGCGAGCTAGTGTTTGTTTCCCAGTCAGAAATGGAGTTGAATCACATGCAGTTTCTGGTCCTATGAGCAAGAGTTGTTTTCTGGTAAGGAGAGTCACTATTGAGCTCCCATTGCCATACACAGTGCAAATACCACTCGCGTCTGTTCCCAGCACGTACAGTGTACTGGACTGAAGAGAAGCTACTGTTCTTGTCAGTTTTCTAAGCAGAGTTGAACTCGATATGGCCCGTGTGTGTAGGAAGCACAGTTCTTTTGTTCTGAGCAAGCTCACTGTTCTGGCCCTATAGGAAACACAGTAGAGTAGAAGAGTGGTCTTTTCTCAAAAGCAGAGTTTGTTTTCCCTAAGGCGAGCTAGTGTTTGTTTCCCAGTCAGAAATGGAGTTGAATCACATGCAGTTTCTGGTCTTACGAGCAAGAGTTGTTTTCTGGTAAGGAGAGTCACTATTGAGCTCCCATTGCCATACACAATGCAAATACCACTCGCGTCTGTTCCCAGCACGTACAGTGTACTGGACTGAAGAGAAGCTACTGTTCTTGTCAGTTTTCTAAGCAGAGTTGAACTCGATATGGCCCGTGTGTGTAGGAAGCACAGTTCTTTTGTTCTGAGCAAGCTCACTTTTCTGGCCCTACAAGAAACGCAGTAGAGTAGAAGAGTGCTCTTTTGTCAAAAGCAGAGAGTGTTTCCCCTAAGGCGAGCTAGTATTTGTTTCCCAGTCAGAAATGGAGTTGAATCACATGCAGTTTTTGGTCCTACGAGCAAGAGTTGTTTTCTGGTAAGGAGAGTCACTATTGCGCTCCCATTGCCATACACAGTGCAAATAGCACTCGCATCTGTTCCCAGCAAGTACAGTGTACTGGACTGAAGAGAAGCTACTGTTCTTGTCAGTTTTTTAAGCACAGTTGAACTAGATATGGCCCATGTGTGTAGGAAGCACAGTTCTTTGTTCTGAGCAAGCTCACTGTTCTGGCCCTATAGGAAACACAGTAGAGTAGAAGAGTGCTCTTTTCTCAAAAGCAGAGTTTGTTTCCCCTAAGGCGAGCTAGTGTTTGTTTCCCAGTCAGAAATGGAGTTGAATCACCTGAAGTTTCTGGTCCTACAAGCAAGAGTTGTTTTCTGGTAAGGAGAGTCACTATTGCGCTCCCATTGCCATACACAGTGCAAATAGCACTCGCGTCTGTTCCCAGCAAGTACAGTGTACTGGACTGAAGAGAAGCTACTGTTCTTGTCAGTTTCCTAAGCAGAGTTGAACTAGATATGGCCCGTGTGTGTAGGAAGCACAGTTCTTTTGTTCTGAGCAAGCTCACTGTTCTGGCCCTATAGGAAACACAGAAGAGTAGAAGAGTGGTCTTTTCTCAAAAGCAGAGTGTGTTTCTCGTAAGGCGAGCTAGTGTTGGTTTCCCAGTCAGAAATAAAGTTGAATCACACGCAGTTTTTGGTCTTACGAGCAAGAGTTGTTTTTTGGTAAGGAGAGTCACTGTTGCGATCCCATTGCCATACACAGTGCAAATAGCACTCGCGTCTGTTCCCAGCAAGTGCAGTGTACTGGAATGAAGAGAAGCTACTGTTCTTGTCAGTTTCCTAAGCAGAGTTGAACTAGATATGGCATGTGTGTGTAGGAAGCACAGTTCTTTTGTTCTGAGCAAGCTCACTGTTCTGGCCCTATAGGAAACACAGTAGAGTAGAAGAGTGCTCTTTTCTCAAAAGCAGAGTTTGTTTAACCTAAGGCGAGCTAGTGTTTGTTTCCCAGTCAGAAATGGAGTTGAATCACCTGAAGTTTCTGGTCCTAAGAGCAAGAGTTGTTTTCTGGTAAGGAGAGTCACTATTGCGCTCCCATTGCCATACACAGTGCAAATAGCACTCGCGTCTGTTCCCAGCAAGTACAGTGTACTGGACTGAAGAGAAGCTACTGTTCTTGTCAGTTTCCTAAGCAGAGTTGAACTAGATATGGCCCGTGTGTGTAGGAAGCACAGTTCTTTTGTTCTGAGCAAGCTCAATGTTCTGGCCCTATAGGAAACACAGTAGAGTAGAAGAATGGTCTTTTCTCAAAAGCAGAGTGTGTTTCTTCTAAGGTGAGCTAGTGTTTGTTTTCCAGTTAGAAATGGAGTTGAATCACATGCAGTTTTTGGTCCTAATAGCAAGAGTTGTTTTCTGGTAAGGAGAGTCACTATTGTGCTCCCATTGCCATACACAGTGCAAATAGCACTCGTGTCTGTTCCCAGCAAGTACAGTGTACTGGACTGAAGAGAAGCTACTGTTCTTGTTAGTTTCCTAAGCAGAGTTGAACTAGATATGGCCCGTGTGTGTAGGAAGCACAGTTTTTTGTTCTGAGCAAGCTCACTGTTCTGGCCCTATAGGAAACACAGTAGAATAGAAGAGTGCTCTTTTCTCATAAGCAGAGTGTGTTTCTGGTAAGGCGAGCTAGTGTTTGTTTCCCAGTCAGAAATGGAGTTGAATCACATGCAGTTCCTGGTCCTACGAGCAAGAGTTGTTTTCTGGTAAGGAGAGTCACTATTGAGCTCCCATTGCCATACACAGTGCAAATAGCACTCGCATCTGTTCCCTGCAAGTACAGTGTACTGGACTGAAGAGAAGCTACTGTTCTTGTCAGTTTCCTAAGCACAGTTGAACTAGATATGTCCCGTGTGTGTAGGAAGCACAGTTCTTTTGTTCTGAGCAAGCTCACTGTTCTGTCCCTATAGGAAACACAGTAGAGTAGAAGAGTGGTCTTTTCTCAAAAGCAGAGTGTGTTTCTTCTAAGGCGAGCTAGTATTTGTTTCCCAGTCAGAAATGGAGTTGAATCACATGCAGTTTTTGGTCCTACGAGCAAGAGTTGTTTTCTGGTAAGGAGAGTCACTATTGCGCTCCCATTGCCATACACAGTGCAAATAGCACTCGCGTCTGTTCCCAGCAAGTACAGTGTACTGGACTGAAGAGAAGCTACTGTTCTTGTCAGTTTCCTAAGCAGAGTTGAACTAGATATGGCCCGTGTGTGTAGGAAGCACAGTTCTTTTGTTCTGAGCAAGCTCACTGTTCTGGCCCTATGGGAAACACAGTAGAGTACAAGAGTGCTCTTTTCTCAAAAGCAGAGTGTGTTTCTCGTAAGGCGAGCTAGTGTTGGTTTCCCAGTCAGAAATAAAGTTGAATCACACGCAGTTTTTGGTCTTACGAGCAAGAGTTGTTTTCTGGTAAGGAGAGTCACTGTTGCGCTCCCATTGCCATACACAGTGCAAATAGCACTCGCGTCTGTTCCCAGCAAGTACAGTGTACTGGACTGAAGAGAAGCTACTGTTCTTGTCAGTTTCCTAAGCAGAGTTGAACTAGATATGGCCCGTGTGTGTAGGAAGCACAGGTCTTTTGTTCTGAGCAAGCTCACTGTTCTGGCCCTATAGGAAACACAGTAGAGTAGAAGAGTGCTCTTTTCTCAAAAGCAGAGTTTGTTTTCCCTAAGGCGAGCTAGTGTTTGTTTCCCAGTCAGAAATGGAGTTGAATCACCTGAAGTTTCTGGTCCTATGAGCAAGAGTTGTTTTCTGGTAAGGAGAGTCACTATTGCGCTCCCATTGCCATACACAGTGCAAATAGCACTCGCGTCTGTTCCCAGCAATTACAGTGTACTGGACTGAAGAGAAGCTACTGTTCTTGTCAGTTTCCTAAGCAGAGTTGGACTAGATATGGCCCGTGTGTGTAGGAAGCACAATTCTTTTGTTCTGAGCAAGCTCACTGTTCTGGCCCTATAGGAAACACAGTAGAGAAGAAGAGTGCTCTTTTCTCAAAAGAAGAGTGTGTTTCTTCTAAGGCGAGCTAGTGTTTGTTTCCCAGTCAGAAATGGAGTTGAATCACATGCAGTTTCTGGTCCTACGAGCAACAGTTGTTTTCTGGTAAGGAGAGTCACTATTGCGCTGCCATTGCCATACACAGTGCAAATAGCACTCGCGTCTGTTCCCAGCAAGTACAGTGTACTGGACTGAAGAGAAGCTACTGTTCTTGTCAGTTTCCTAAGCAGAGTTGAACTCGATATGGCCCGTGTGTGTAGGAAGCACAGTTCTTTTGTTCTGAGCAAGCTCACTTTTCTGGCCCTACAAGAAACGCAGTAGAGTAGAAGAGTGCTATTTTCTCAAAAGCAGAGTTTGTTTCCCCTAAGGCGAGCTAGTGTTTGTTTCCCAGTCAGAAATGGAGTTGAATCACCTGAAGTTTCTGGTCCTACAAGCAAGAGTTGTTTTCTGGTAAGGAGAGTCACTATTGCGCTCCCATTGCCATACACAGTGCAAATAGCACTCGCGTCTGTTCCCAGCAAGTACAGTGTACTGGACTGAAGAGAAGCTACTGTTCTTGTCAGTTTCCTAAGCAGAGTTGAACTAGATATGGCCCGTGTGTGTAGGAAGCACAATTCTTTTGTTCTGAGCAAGCTCACTGTTCTGGCCCTATAGGAAACACAGTAGAGTAGAAGAGTGCTCTTTTCTCAAAAGCAGAGTGTGTTTCTTCTAAGGCGAGCTAGTGCTTGTTTCCTAGTCACAAATGGAGTTGAATCACACGCAGTTTCTGGTCCTACGAGCAACAGTTGTTTTCTGGTAAGGAGAGTCACTATTGTGCTCCCATTGCCGTACACAGTGCAAATAGCACTGGCGTCTGTTCCCAGCAAGTACAGTGTACTGGACTGAAGAGAAGCTACTGTTCTTGTCAGTTTCCAAAGCAGATTTGAACTAGATATGGCCCGTGTGTGTAGGAAGCACAGTTCTTTTGTTCTGAGCAAGCTCACTGTTCTGGCCCTATAGGAAACACAGTAGAGTAGAAGAGTGGTCTTTTCTCAAAAGCAGAGTTTGTTTTCCCTAAGGCGAGCTAGTGTTTGTTTCCCAGTCAGAAATGGAGTTGAATCACATGCAGTTTCTGGTCTTACGAGCAAGAGTTGTTTTCTGGTAAGGAGAGTCACTATTGAGCTCCCATTGCCATACACAATGCAAATACCACTCGCATCTGTTCCCAGCACGTACAGTGTACTGGACTGAAGAGAAGCTACTGTTCTTGTCAGTTTTCTAAGCAGAGTTGAACTCGATATGGCCCGTGTGTGTAGGAAGCACAGTTGTTTTGTTTTGAGCAAGCTCACTTTTCTGGCCCTACAAGAAACGCAGTAGAGTAGAAGAGTGATCTTTTGTCAAAAGCAGAGAGTGTTTCCCCTAAGGCGAGCTAGTATTTGTTTCCCAGTCAGAAATGGAGTTGAATCACATGCAGTTTTTGGTCCTACGAGCAAGAGTTGTTTTCTGGTAAGGAGAGTCACTATTGTGCTCCCATTGCCATACACAGTGCAAATAGCACTCGCGTCTGTTCCCAGCAAGTACAGTGTACTGGACTGAAGAGAAGCTACTGTTCTTGTCAGTTTCCTAAGCACAGTTGAACTAGATATGGCCCGTGTGTGTAGGAAGCACAGTTCTTTTGTTCTGAACAAGCTCACTGTTCTGGCCGTATAGGAAACACAGTAGAGTAGAAGAGTGGTGTTTTCTCAAAAGCAGAGTATGTTTCCCCTAAGGCGAGCTAGTGTTTGTTTCCCAGTCAGAAATGGAGTTGAATCACATGCAGTTTCTGGTCCTACGAGCAAGAGTTGTTTTCTGGTAAGGAGAGTCACTATTGAGCTCCCATTGCCATACACAGTGCAAATAGCACTCGCGTCTGTTCCCAGCACGTACAGTGTACTGGACTGAAGAGAAGGTACTGTTCTTGTCAGTTTCCTAAGCAGAGTTGAACTCGATATGGCCCTTGTGTGTAGGAAGCACAGTTCTTTTGTTCTGAGCAAGCTCACTTTTCTGGCCCTACAAGAAACGCAGTAGAGTAGAAGAGTGCTATTTTCTCAAAAGCAGAGAGTGTTTCCCCTAGGCGAGCTAGTATTTGTTTCCCAGTCAGAAATGGAGTTGAATCACATGCAGTTTTTGGTCCTACGAGCAAGAGTTGTTTTCTGGTAAGGAGAGTGAATATTGCGCTCCCATTGCCATACACAGTGCAAATAGCACTCGCATCTGTTCCCAGCAAGTACAGTGTACTGGACTGAAGAGAAGCTACTGTTCTTGTCAGTTTCCTAAGCACAGTTGAACTAGATATGGCCCGTGTGTGTAGGAAGCACAGTTCTTTGTTCTGAGCAAGCTCACTGTTCTGGCCCTATAGGAAACACAGTAGTGTAGAAGAGTGCTCTTTTCTCAAAAGCAGAGTTTGTTTCCCCTAAGGCGAGCTAGTGTTTGTTTCCCAGTCAGAAATGGAGTTGAATCACCTGAAGTTTCTGGTCCTACAAGCAAGAGTTGTTTTCTGGTAAGGAGAGTCACTATTGTGCTCCCATTGCCATACACAGTGCAAATAGCACTCGCGTCTGTTCCCAGCAAGTACAGTGTACTGGACTGAAGAGAAGCTACTGTTCTTGTCAGTTTCCTAAGCAGAGTTGAACTAGATATGGCCCGTGTGTGTAGGAAGCACAGTTCTTTTGTTCTGAGCAAGCTCACTTTTCTGGCCCTACAAGAAACGCAGTAGAGTAGAAGAGTGCTATTTTCTCAAAAGCAGAGAGTGTTTCCCCTAGGCGAGCTAGTATTTGTTTCCCAGTCAGAAATGGAGTTGAATCACATGCAGTTTCTGGTCCTATGAGCAAGAGTTGTTTTCTGGTAAAGAGAGTCACTATTGCGCTCCCATTGCCATACACAGTGCAAATAGCACTCACGTCTGTTCCCTGCAAGTACAGTGTACTGGACTGAAGAGAAGCTACTGTTCTTGTCAGTTTCCTAAGCAGAGTTGAACTAGATATGGCCCGTGTGTGTAGGAAGCACAATTCTTTTGTTCTGAGCAAGCTCACTGTTCTGGCCCTATAGGAAACACAGTAGAGTAGAAGAATGGTCTTTTCTCAAAAGCAGAGTGTGTTTCTTCTAAGGTGAGCTAGTGTTTGTTTCCCAGTTAGAAATGGAGTTTAATCACATGAAGTTTTTGGTCCTACGAGCAAGAGTTGTTTTCTGGTAAGGAGAGTCACTAATGTGCTCCCATTGCCATATACAGAGCAAATAGCACTCGCGTCTGTTCCCAGCAAGTACAGTGTACTGGACTGACGAGAAGCTACTGTTCTTGTCAGTTTCCTAAGCAGAGTTGAACTAGATATGGCCCCTGTGTGTAGGAAGCACAGTTTTTTGTTCTGAGCAAGCTCACTGTTCTGGCCCTATAGGAAACACAGTAGAGTAGAAGAGTGCTCTTTTCTCAAAAGCAGAGTGTGTTTCTGGTAAGGCGAGCTAGTGTTTGTTTCCCACTCAGAAATGGAGTTGAATCACATGCAGTTTCTGGTCCTATGAGCAAGAGTTGTTTTCTGGTAAGGAGAGTCACTATTGAGCTCCCATTGCCATACACAGTGCAAATACCACTCGCGTCTGTTCCCAGCACGTACAGTGCACTGGACTGAAGAGAAGCTACTGTTCTTGTCAGTTTTCTAAGCAGAGTTGAACTAGATATGGCCCGTGTGTGTAGGAAGCACAGTTCTTTTGTTCTGAGCAAGCTCACTGTTCTGGCCCTATAGGAAACACAGTAGAGTAGAAGAGTGGTCTTTTCTCAAAAGCAGAGTTTGTTTTCCCTAAGGCGAGCTAGTGTTTGTTTCCCAGTCAGAAATGGAGTTGAATCACATGCAGTTTCTGGTCTTACGAGCAAGAGTTGTTTTCTGGTAAGGAGAGTCACTATTGAGCTCCCATTGCCATACACAATGCAAATACCACTCGCGTCTGTTCCCAGCACGTACAGTGTACTGGACTGAAGAGAAGCTACTGTTCTTGTCAGTTTTCTAAGCAGAGTTGAACTCGATATGGCCCGTGTGTGTAGGAAGCACAGTTCTTTTGTTCTGAGCAAGCTCACTTTTCTGGCCCTACAAGAAACGCAGTAGAGTAGAAGAGTGCTCTTTTGTCAAAAGCAGAGAGTGTTTCCCCTAAGGCGAGCTAGTATTTGTTTCCCAGTCAGAAATGGAGTTGAATCACATGCAGTTTTTGGTCCTACGAGCAAGAGTTGTTTTCTGGTAAGGAGAGTCACTATTGCGCTCCCATTGCCATACACAGTGCAAATAGCACTCGCATCTGTTCCCAGCAAGTACAGTGTACTGGACTGAAGAGAAGCTACTGTTCTTGTCAGTTTTTTAAGCACAGTTGAACTAGATATGGCCCATGTGTGTAGGAAGCACAGTTCTTTGTTCTGAGCAAGCTCACTGTTCTGGCCCTATAGGAAACACAGTAGAGTAGAAGAGTGCTCTTTTCTCAAAAGCAGAGTTTGTTTCCCCTAAGGCGAGCTAGTGTTTGTTTCCCAGTCAGAAATGGAGTTGAATCACCTGAAGTTTCTGGTCCTACAAGCAAGAGTTGTTTTCTGGTAAGGAGAGTCACTATTGCGCTCCCATTGCCATACACAGTGCAAATAGCACTCGCGTCTGTTCCCAGCAAGTATAGTGTACTGGACTGAAGAGAAGCTACTGTTCTTGTCAGTTTCCTAAGCAGAGTTGAACTAGATATGGCCCGTGTGTGTAGGAAGCACAGTTCTTTTGTTCTGAGCAAGCTCACTGTTCTGGCCCTATAGGAAACACAGAAGAGTAGAAGAGTGGTCTTTTCTCAAAAGCAGAGTGTGTTTCTCGTAAGGCGAGCTAGTGTTGGTTTCCCAGTCAGAAATAAAGTTGAATCACACGCAGTTTTTGGTCTTACGAGCAAGAGTTGTTTTTTGGTAAGGAGAGTCACTGTTGCGATCCCATTGCCATACACAGTGCAAATAGCACTCGCGTCTGTTCCCAGCAAGTGCAGTGTACTGGAATGAAGAGAAGCTACTGTTCTTGTCAGTTTCCTAAGCAGAGTTGAACTAGATATGGCATGTGTGTGTAGGAAGCACAGTTCTTTTGTTCTGAGCAAGCTCACTGTTCTGGCCCTATAGGAAACACAGTAGAGTAGAAGAGTGCTCTTTTCTCAAAAGCAGAGTTTGTTTAACCTAAGGCGAGCTAGTGTTTGTTTCCCAGTCAGAAATGGAGTTGAATCACCTGAAGTTTCTGGTCCTAAGAGCAAGAGTTGTTTTCTGGTAAGGAGAGTCACTATTGCGCTCCCATTGCCATACACAGTGCAAATAGCACTCGCGTCTGTTCCCAGCAAGTACAGTGTACTGGACTGAAGAGAAGCTACTGTTCTTGTCAGTTTCCTAAGCAGAGTTGAACTAGATATGGCCCGTGTGTGTAGGAAGAACAGTTCTTTTGTTCTGAGCAAGCTCAATGTTCTGGCCCTATAGGAAACACAGTAGAGTAGAAGAATGGTCTTTTCTCAAAAGCAGAGTGTGTTTCTTCTAAGGTGAGCTAGTGTTTGTTTTCCAGTTAGAAATGGAGTTGAATCACATGCAGTTTTTGGTCCTAATAGCAAGAGTTGTTTTCTGGTAAGGAGAGTCACTATTGTGCTCCCATTGCCATACACAGTGCAAATAGCACTCGTGTCTGTTCCCAGCAAGTACAGTGTACTGGACTGAAGAGAAGCTACTGTTCTTGTTAGTTTCCTAAGCAGAGTTGAACTAGATATGGCCCGTGTGTGTAGGAAGCACAGTTTTTTGTTCTGAGCAAGCTCACTGTTCTGGCCCTATAGGAAACACAGTAGAATAGAAGAGTGCTCTTTTCTCATAAGCAGAGTGTGTTTCTGGTAAGGCGAGCTAGTGTTTGTTTCCCAGTCAGAAATGGAGTTGAATCACATGCAGTTCCTGGTCCTACGAGCAAGAGTTGTTTTCTGGTAAGGAGAGTCACTATTGAGCTCCCATTGCCATACACAGTGCAAATAGCACTCGCATCTGTTCCCTGCAAGTACAGTGTACTGGACTGAAGAGAAGCTACTGTTCTTGTCAGTTTCCTAAGCACAGTTGAACTAGATATGGCCCGTGTGTGTAGGAAGCACAGTTCTTTTGTTCTGAGCAAGCTCACTGTTTTGTCCCTATAGGAAACACAGTAGAGTAGAAGAGTGGTCTTTTCTCAAAAGCAGAGTGTGTTTCTTCTAAGGCGAGCTAGTATTTGTTTCCCAGTCAGAAATGGAGTTGAATCACATGCAGTTTTTGGTCCTACGAGCAAGAGTTGTTTTCTGGTAAGGAGAGTCACTATTGCGCTCCCATTGCCATACACAGTGCAAATAGCACTCGCGTCTGTTCCCAGCAAGTACAGTGTACTGGACTGAAGAGAAGCTACTGTTCTTGTCAGTTTCCTAAGCAGAGTTGAACTAGATATGGCCCGTGTGTGTAGGAAGCACAGTTCTTTTGTTCTGAGCAAGCTCACTGTTCTGGCCCTATGGGAAACACAGTAGAGTACAAGAGTGCTCTTTTCTCAAAAGCAGAGTGTGTTTCTCGTAAGGCGAGCTAGTGTTGGTTTCCCAGTCAGAAATAAAGTTGAATCACACGCAGTTTTTGGTCTTACGAGCAAGAGTTGTTTTCTGGTAAGGAGAGTCACTGTTGCGCTCCCATTGCCATACACAGTGCAAATAGCACTCGCGTCTGTTCCCAGCAAGTACAGTGTACTGGACTGAAGAGAAGCTACTGTTCTTGTCAGTTTCCTAAGCAGAGTTGAACTAGATATGGCCCGTGTGTGTAGGAAGCACAGGTCTTTTGTTCTGAGCAAGCTCACTGTTCTGGCCCTATAGGAAACACAGTAGAGTAGAAGAGTGCTCTTTTCTCAAAAGCAGAGTTTGTTTTCCCTAAGGCGAGCTAGTGTTTGTTTCCCAGTCAGAAATGGAGTTGAATCACCGGAAGTTTCTGGTCCTATGAGCAAGAGTTGTTTTCTGGTAAGGAGAGTCACTATTGCGCTCCATTGCCATACACAGTGCAAATAGCACTCGCGTCTGTTCCCAGCAATTACAGTGTACTGGACTGAAGAGAAGCTACTGTTCTTGTCAGTTTCCTAAGCAGAGTTGGACTAGATATGGCCCGTGTGTGTAGGAAGCACAATTCTTTTGTTCTGAGCAAGCTCACTGTTCTGGCCCTATAGGAAACACAGTAGAGAAGAAGAGTGCTCTTTTCTCAAAAGAAGAGTGTGTTTCTTCTAAGGCGAGCTAGTGTTTGTTTCCCAGTCAGAAATGGAGTTGAATCACATGCAGTTTCTGGTCCTACGAGCAACAGTTGTTTTCTGGTAAGGAGAGTCACTATTGCGCTGCCATTGCCATACACAGTGCAAATAGCACTCGCGTCTGTTCCCAGCAAGTACAGTGTACTGGACTGAAGAGAAGCTACTGTTCTTGTCAGTTTCCTAAGCAGAGTTGAACTAGATATGGCCCGTGTGTGTAGGAAGCACAGTTCTTTTGTTCTGAGCAAGCTCACTTTTCTGGCCCTACAAGAAACGCAGTAGAGTAGAAGAGTGCTATTTTCTCAAAAGCAGAGTTTGTTTCCCCTAAGGCGAGCTAGTGTTTGTTTCCCAGTCAGAAATGGAGTTGAATCACCTGAAGTTTCTGGTCCTACAAGCAAGAGTTGTTTTCTGGTAAGGAGAGTCACTATTGCGCTCCCTTTGCCATACACAGTGCAAATAGCACTCGCGTCTGTTCCCAGCAAGTACAGTGTACTGGACTGAAGAGAAGCTACTGTTCTTGTCAGTTTCCTAAGCAGAGTTGAACTAGATATGGCCCGTGTGTGTAGGAAGCACAATCTTTTGTTCTGAGCAAGCTCACTGTTCTGGCCCTATAGGAAACACAGTAGAGTAGAAGAGTGCTCTTTTCTCAAAAGCAGAGTGTGTTTCTTCTAAGGCGAGCTAGTGCTTGTTTCCTAGTCACAAATGGAGTTGAATCACACGCAGTTTCTGGTCCTATGAGCAACAGTTGTTTTCTGGTAAGGAGAGTCACTATTGTGCTCCCATTGCCGTACACAGTGCAAATAGCACTGGCGTCTGTTCCCAGCAAGTACAGTGTACTGGACTGAAGAGAAGCTACTGTTCTTGTCAGTTTCCAAAGCAGATTTGAACTAGATATGGCCCGTGTGTGTAGGAAGCACAGTTCTTTTGTTCTGAGCAAGCTCACTGTTCTGGCCCTATAGGAAACACAGTAGAGTAGAAGAGTGGTCTTTTCTCAAAAGCAGAGTTTGTTTTCCCTAAGGCGAGCTAGTGTTTGTTTCCCAGTCAGAAATGGAGTTGAATCACATGCAGTTTCTGGTCTTACGAGCAAGAGTTGTTTTCTGGTAAGGAGAGTCACTATTGAGCTCCCATTGCCATACACAATGCAAATACCACTCGCATCTGTTCCCAGCACGTACAGTGTACTGGACTGAAGAGAAGCTACTGTTCTTGTCAGTTTTCTAAGCAGAGTTGAACTCGATATGGCCCGTGTGTGTAGGAAGCACAGTTGTTTTGTTTTGAGCAAGCTCACTTTTCTGGCCCTACAAGAAACGCAGTAGAGTAGAAGAGTGATCTTTTGTCAAAAGCAGAGAGTGTTTCCCCTAAGGCGAGCTAGTATTTGTTTCCCAGTCAGAAATGGAGTTGAATCACATGCAGTTTTTGGTCCTACGAGCAAGAGTTGTTTTCTGGTAAGGAGAGTCACTATTGTGCTCCCATTGCCATACACAGTGCAAATAGCACTCGCGTCTGTTCCCAGCAAGTACAGTGTACTGGACTGAAGAGAAGCTACTGTTCTTGTCAGTTTCCTAAGCACAGTTGAACTAGATATGGCCCGTGTGTGTAGGAAGCACAGTTCTTTTGTTCTGAACAAGCTCACTGTTCTGGCCGTATAGGAAACACAGTAGAGTAGAAGAGTGGTGTTTTCTCAAAAGCAGAGTATGTTTCCCCTAAGGCGAGCTAGTGTTTGTTTCCCAGTCAGAAATGGAGTTGAATCACATGCAGTTTCTGGTCCTACAAGCAAGAGTTGTTTTCTGGTAAGGAGAGTCACTATTGAGCTCCCATTGCCATACACAGTGCAAATAGCACTCGCGTCTGTTCCCAGCACGTACAGTGTACTGGACTGAAGAGAAGGTACTGTTCTTGTCAGTTTCCTAAGCAGAGTTGAACTCGATATGGCCCTTGTGTGTAGGAAGCACAGTTCTTTTGTTCTGAGCAAGCTCACTTTTCTGGCCCTACAAGAAACGCAGTAGAGTAGAAGAGTGCTATTTTCTCAAAAGCAGAGAGTGTTTCCCCTAGGCGAGCTAGTATTTGTTTCCCAGTCAGAAATGGAGTTGAATCACATGCAGTTTTTGGTCCTACGAGCAAGAGTTGTTTTCTGGTAAGGAGAGTGAATATTGCGCTCCCATTGCCATACACAGTGCAAATAGCACTCGCATCTGTTCCCAGCAAGTACAGTGTACTGGACTGAAGAGAAGGTACTGTTCTTGTCAGTTTCCTAAGCAGAGTTGAACTAGATATGGCCCGTGTGTGTAGGAAGCACAGTTCTTTGTTCTGAGCAAGCTCACTGTTCTGGCCCTATAGGAAACAGAGTAGAGTAGAAGAGTGCTCTTTTCTCAAAAGCAGAGTTTGTTTCCCCTAAGGCGAGCCAGTGTTTGTTTCCCAGTCAGAAATGGAGTTGAATCACCTGAAGTTTCTGGTCCTACAAGCAAGAGTTGTTTTCTGGTAAGGAGAGTCACTATTGCGCTCCCATTGCCATACACAGTGCAAATAGCACTCGCGTCTGTTCCCAGCAAGTACAGTGTACTGGACTGAAGAGAAGCTACTGTTCTTGTCAGTTTCCTAAGCAGAGTTGAACTAGATATGGCCCGTGTGTGTAGGAAGCACAATTCTTTTGTTCTGAGCAAGCTCACTGTTCTGGCCCTAAAGGAAACACAGTAGAGTAGAAGAATGGTCTTTTCTCAAAAGCAGAGTGTGTTTCTTCTAAGGTGAGCTAGTGTTTGTTTCCCAGTTAGAAATGGAGTAGAATCACATGCAGTTTTTGGTCCTAGGAGCAAGAGTTGTTTTCTGGTAAGGAGAGTCACTATTGCGCTCCCTTTGCCATACACAGTGCAAATAGCACTCGCGTCTGTTCCCAGCAAGTACAGTGTACTGGACTGAAGAGAAGCTACTGTTCTTGTTAGTTTCCTAAGCAGAGTTGAACTAGATATGGCCCGTGTGTGTAGGAAGCACAGTTTTTTGTTCTGAGCAAGCTCACTGTTCTGGCCCTATAGGAAACACAGTAGAGTAGAAGAGTGCTCTTTTCTCAAAAGCAGAGTGTGTTTCTTCTAAGGCGAGCTAGTGCTTGTTTCCTAGTCACAAATGGAGTTGAATCACACGCAGTTTCTGGTCCTACTAGCAACAGTTGTTTTCTGGTAAGGAGAGTCACTATTGTGCTCCCATTGCCGTACACAGTGCGAATAGCACTGGCGTCTGTTCCCAGCAAGTACAGTGTACTGGACTGAAGAGAAGCTACTGTTCTTGTCAGTTTCCAAAGCAGATTTGAACTAGATATGGCCCGTGTGTGTAGGAAGCACAGTTCTTTTGTTCTGAGCAAGCTCACTGTTCTGGCCCTATAGGAAACACAGTAGAGTAGAAGAGTGGTCTTTTCTCAAAAGCAGAGTTTGTTTTCCCTAAGGCGAGCTAGTGTTTGTTTCCCAGTCAGAAATGGAGTTGAATCACATGCAGTTTCTGGTCTTACGAGCAAGAGTTGTTTTCTGGTAAGGAGAGTCACTATTGAGCTCCCATTGCCATACACAATGCAAATACCACTCGCATCTGTTCCCAGCACGTACAGTGTACTGGACTGAAGAGAAGCTACTGTTCTTGTCAGTTTTCTAAGCAGAGTTGAACTCGATATGGCCCGTGTGTGTAGGAAGCACAGTTGTTTTGTTTTGAGCAAGCTCACTTTTCTGGCCCTACAAGAAACGCAGTAGAGTAGAAGAGTGATCTTTTGTCAAAAGCAGAGAGTGTTTCCCCTAAGGCGAGCTAGTATTTGTTTCCCAGTCAGAAATGGAGTTGAATCACATGCAGTTTTTGGTCCTACGAGCAAGAGTTGTTTTCTGGTAAGGAGAGTCACTATTGTGCTCCCATTGCCATACACAGTGCAAATAGCACTCGCGTCTGTTCCCAGCAAGTACAGTGTACTGGACTGAAGAGAAGCTACTGTTCTTGTCAGTTTCCTAAGCACAGTTGAACTAGATATGGCCCGTGTGTGTAGGAAGCACAGTTCTTTTGTTCTGAACAAGCTCACTGTTCTGGCCGTATAGGAAACACAGTAGAGTAGAAGAGTGGTGTTTTCTCAAAAGCAGAGTATGTTTCCCCTAAGGCGAGCTAGTGTTTGTTTCCCAGTCAGAAATGGAGTTGAATCACATGCAGTTTCTGGTCCTACAAGCAAGAGTTGTTTTCTGGTAAGGAGAGTCACTATTGAGCTCCCATTGCCATACACAGTGCAAATAGCACTCGCGTCTGTTCCCAGCACGTACAGTGTACTGGACTGAAGAGAAGGTACTGTTCTTGTCAGTTTCCTAAGCAGAGTTGAACTCGATATGGCCCTTGTGTGTAGGAAGCACAGTTCTTTTGTTCTGAGCAAGCTCACTTTTCTGGCCCTACAAGAAACGCAGTAGAGTAGAAGAGTGCTATTTTCTCAAAAGCAGAGAGTGTTTCCCCTAGGCGAGCTAGTATTTGTTTCCCAGTCAGAAATGGAGTTGAATCACATGCAGTTTTTGGTCCTACGAGCAAGAGTTGTTTTCTGGTAAGGAGAGTGAATATTGCGCTCCCATTGCCATACACAGTGCAAATAGCACTCGCATCTGTTCCCAGCAAGTACAGTGTACTGGACTGAAGAGAAGGTACTGTTCTTGTCAGTTTCCTAAGCAGAGTTGAACTAGATATGGCCCGTGTGTGTAGGAAGCACAGTTCTTTGTTCTGAGCAAGCTCACTGTTCTGGCCCTATAGGAAACAGAGTAGAGTAGAAGAGTGCTCTTTTCTCAAAAGCAGAGTTTGTTTCCCCTAAGGCGAGCCAGTGTTTGTTTCCCAGTCAGAAATGGAGTTGAATCACCTGAAGTTTCTGGTCCTACAAGCAAGAGTTGTTTTCTGTTAAGGAGAGTCACTATTGCGCTCCCATTGCCATACACAGTGCAAATAGCACTCGCGTCTGTTCCCAGCAAGTACAGTGTACTGGACTGAAGAGAAGCTACTGTTCTTGTCAGTTTCCTAAGCAGAGTTGAACTAGATATGGCCCGTGTGTGTAGGAAGCACAATTCTTTTGTTCTGAGCAAGCTCACTGTTCTGGCCCTAAAGGAAACACAGTAGAGTAGAAGAATGGTCTTTTCTCAAAAGCAGAGTGTGTTTCTTCTAAGGTGAGCTAGTGTTTGTTTCCCAGTTAGAAATGGAGTAGAATCACATGCAGTTTTTGGTCCTAGGAGCAAGAGTTGTTTTCTGGTAAGGAGAGTCACTATTGCGCTCCCTTTGCCATACACAGTGCAAATAGCACTCGCGTCTGTTCCCAGCAAGTACAGTGTACTGGACTGAAGAGAAGCTACTGTTCTTGTTAGTTTCCTAAGCAGAGTTGAACTAGATATGGCCCGTGTGTGTAGGAAGCACAGTTTTTTGTTCTGAGCAAGCTCACTGTTCTCGCCCTATAGGAAACACAGTAGAGTAGAAGAGTGCTCTTTTCTCATAAGCAGAGTGTGTTTCTGGTAAGGCGAGCTAGTGTTTGTTTCCCAGTAACAAATGGAGTTGAATCACATCCAGTTTCTGGTCCTACGAGCAAGAGTTGTTTTCTGGTAAGGAGAGTCACTATTGAGCTCCCATTGCCGTACACAGTGCAAATAGCACTCGCATCTGTTCCCAGCAAGTACAGTGTACTGGACTGAAGAGAAGCTACTGTTCTTGTTAGTTTCCTAAGCAGAGTTGAACTAGATATGGCCCGTGTGTGTAGGAAGCACAGTTTTTTGTTCTGAGCAAGCTCACTGTTCTGGCCCAATGGGAAACACAGTAGAGTACAAGAGTGCTCTTTTCTCAAAAGCAGAGTGTGTTTCTCGTAAGGCGAGCTAGTGTTGGTTTCCCAGTCAGAAATAAAGTTGAATCACACGCAGTTTTTGGTCTTACGAGCAAGAGTTGTTTTCTGGTAAGGAGAGTCACTGTTGCGCTCCCATTGCCATACACAGTGCAAATAGCACTCGCGTCTGTTCCCAGCAAGTACAGTGTACTGGACTGAAGAGAAGCTACTGTTCTTGTCAGTTTCCTAAGCAGAGTTGAACTAGATATGGCCCGTGTGTGTAGGAAGCACAGTTCTTTTGTTCTGAGCAAGCTCACTGTTCTGGCCCTATAGGAAACACAGTAGAGTAGAAGAGTGCTCTTTTCTCAAAAGCAGAGTTTGTTTTCCCTAAGGCGAGCTAGTGTTTGTTTCCCAGTCAGAAATGGAGTTGAATCACCTGAAGTTTCTGGTCCTAAGAGCAAGAGTTGTTTTCTGGTAAGGAGAGTCACTATTGTGCTGCCATTGCCATACACAGTGCAAATAGCACTCGCGTCTGTTCCCAGCAAGTACAGTGTACTGGACTGAAGAGAAGCTACTGTTCTTGTCAGTTTCCTAAGCAGAGTTGGACTAGATATGGCCCGTGTGTTTAGGAAGCACAATTCTTTTGTTCTGAGCAAGCTCACTGTTCTGGCCCTATAGGAAACACAGTAGAGAAGAAGAGTGCTCTTTTCTCAAAAGCAGAGTGTGTTTCTTCTAAGGCGAGCTAGTGTTTGTTTCCCAGTCAGAAATGGAGTTGAATCACATGCAGTTTCTGGTCCTACGAGCAACAGTTGTTTTCTGGTAAGGAGAGTCACTATTGCGCTGCCATTGCCATACACAGTGCAAATAGCACTCGCGTCTGTTCCCAGCAAGTACAGTGTACTGGACTGAAGAGAAGCTACTGTTCTTGTCAGTTTCCTAAGCACAGTTGAACTAGATATGGCCCGTGTGTGTAGGAAGCACAGTTCTTTTGTTCTGAACAAGCTCACTGTTCTGGCCCTATAGGAAACACAGTAGAGTAGAAGAGTGGTGTTTCCTCAAAAGCAGAGTGTGTTTCCCCTAAGGCGAGCTAGTGTTTGTTTCCCAGTCAGAAATGGAGTTGAATCACATGCAGTTTCTGGTCCTACGAGCAAGAGTTGTTTTCTGGTAAGGAGAGTCACTATTGAGCTCCCATTGCCATACACAGTGCAAATAGCACTCGCGTCTGTTCCCAGCACGTACAGTGTACTGGACTGAAGAGAAGGTACTGTTCTTGTCAGTTTCCTAAGCAGAGTTGAACTCGATATGGCCCGTGTGTGTAGGAAGCACAGTTCTTTTGTTCTGAGCAAGCTCACTTTTCTGGCCCTACAAGAAACGCAGTAGAGTAGAAGAGTGCTATTTTCTCAAAAGCAGGGAGTGTTTCCCCTAGGCGAGCTAGTATTTGTTTCCCAGTCAGAAATAGAGTTGAATCACATGCAGTTTCTGGTCCTATGAGCAAGAGTTGTTTTCTGGTAAGGAGAGTCACTATTGCGCTCCCATTGCCATACACAGTGCAAATAGCACTCACGTCTGTTCCCTGCAAGTACAGTGTACTGGACTGAAGAGAAGCTACTGTTCTTGTCAGTTTCCTAAGCAGAGTTGAACTAGATATGGCCCGTGTGTGTAGGAAGCACAATTCTTTTGTTCTGAGCAAGCTCACTGTTTGGCCCTATAGGAAACACAGTAGAGTAGAAGAATGGTCTTTTCTCAAAAGCAGAGTGTGTTTCTTCTAAGGTGAGCTAGTGTTTGTTTCGCAGTTAGAAATGGAGTTTAATCACATGAAGTTTTTGGTCCTACGAGCAAGAGTTGTTTTCTGGTAAGGAGAGTCACTATTGTGCTCCCATTGCCATATACAGTGCAAATAGCACTCGCGTCTGTTCCCAGCAAGTACAGTGTACTGGACTGACGAGAAGCTACTGTTCTTGTCAGTTTCCTAAGCAGAGTTGAACTAGATATGGCCCCTGTGTGTAGGAAGCACAGTTTTTTGTTCTGAGCAAGCTCACTGTTCTGGCCCTATAGGAAACACAGTAGAGTAGAGGAGTGCTCTTTTCTCATAAGCATAGTGTGTTTCTCGTAAGGCGAGCTAGTGTTTGTTTCCCAGTCAGAAATGGAGTTGAATCACATGCAGTTTCTGGTCCTACGAGCAAGAGTTGTTTTCTGGTAAGGAGAGTCACTATTGAACTCCCATTGCCATACACAGTGCAAATAGCACTCGCATCTGTTCCCAGCAAGTACAGTGTACTGGACTGAAGAGAAGCTACTGTTCTTGTCAGTTTCCTAAGCAGAGTTGAACTAGATATGGCCCGTGTGTGTAGGAAGCACAGTTCTTTTGTTCTGAGCAAGCTCACTGTTCTGTCCCTATAGGAAACACAGTAGAGTAGAAGAGTGGTCTTTCCTCAAAAGCAGAGTGTGTTTCTTCTAAGGCGAGCTAGTATTTGTTTCCCAGTCAGAAATGGAGTTGAATCACATGCAGTTTTTGGTCCTACGAGCAAGAGTTGTTTTCTGGTAAGGAGAGTCACTATTGCGCTCCCATTGCCATACACAGTGCAAATAGCACTCGCGTCTGTTCCCAGCAAGTACAGTGTACTGGACTGAAGAGAAGCTACTGTTCTTGTCAGTTTCCTAAGCAGAGTTGACTAGATATGGCCCGTGTGTTTTGGAAGCACAATTCTTTTGTTCTGAGCAAGCTCACTGTTCTGGCCCTAAAGGAAACACAGTAGAGTAGAAGAATGGTCTTTTCTCAAAAGCAGAGTGTGTTTCTTCTAAGGTGAGCTAGTGTTTGTTTCCCAGTTAGAAATGGAGTTGAATCACATGCAGTTTTTGGTCCTAGGAGCAAGAGTTGTTTTCTGGTAAGGAGAGTCACTATTGCGCTCCCTTTGCCATACACAGTGCAAATAGCACTCGCGTCTGTTCCCAGCAAGTACAGTGTACTGGACTGAAGAGAAGCTACTGTTCTTGTCAGTTTCCTAAGCAGAGTTGAACTAGATATGGCCCGTGTGTGTAGGAAGCACAGTTTTTTGTTCTGAGCAAGCTCACTGTTCTCGCCCTATAGGAAACACAGTAGAGTAGAAGAGTGCTCTTTTCTCATAAGCAGAGTGTGTTTCTGGTAAGGCGAGCTAGTGTTTGTTTCCCAGTCAGAAATAAAGTTGAATCACATGCAGTTTTTGGTCTTACGAGCAAGAGTTGTTTTCTGGTAAGGAGAGTCACTGTTGCGCTCCCATTGCCATACACAGTGCAAATAGCACTCGCGTCTGTTCCCAGCAAGTACAGTGTACTGGACTGAAGAGAAGCTACTGTTCTTGTCAGTTTCCTAAGCAGAGTTGAACTAGATATGGCCCGTGTGTGTAGGAAGCACAGTTTTTTGTTCTGAGCAAGCTCACTGTTCTGGCCCAATGGGAAACACAGTAGAGTACAAGAGTGCTCTTTTCTCAAAAGCAGAGTGTGTTTCTCGTAAGGCGAGCTAGTGTTGGTTTCCCAGTCAGAAATAAAGTTGAATCACACGCAGTTTTTGGTCTTACGAGCAAGAGTTGTTTTCTGGTAAGGAGAGTCACTGTTGCGCTCCCATTGCCATACACAGTGCAAATAGCACTCGCGTCTGTTCCCAGCAAGTACAGTGTACTGGACTGAAGAGAAGCTACTGTTCTTGTCAGTTTCCTAAGCAGAGTTGAACTAGATATGGCCCGTGTGTGTAGGAAGCACAGTTCTTTTGTTCTGAGCAAGCTCACTGTTCTGGCCCTATAGGAAACACAGTAGAGTAGAAGAGTGCTCTTTTCTCAAAAGCAGAGTTTGTTTTCCCTAAGGCGAGCTAGTGTTTGTTTCCCAGTCAGAAATGGAGTTGAATCACATGCAGTTTCTGGTCCTACGAGCTACAGTTGTTTTCTGGTAAGGAGAGTCACTATTGCGCTGCCATTGCCATACACAGTGCAAATAGCACTCTCGTCTGTTCCCAGCAAGTACAGTGTACTGGACTGAAGAGAAGCTACTGTTCTTGTCAGTTTCCTAAGCACAGTTGAACTAGATATGGCCCGTGTGTGTAGGAAGCACAGTTCTTTTGTTCTGAACAAGCTCACTGTTCTGGCCCTATAGGAAACACAGTAGAGTAGAAGAGTGGTGTTTTCTCAAAAGCAGAGTGTGTTTCCCCTAAGGCGAGCTAGTGTTTGTTTCCCAGTCAGAAATGGAGTTGAATCACATGCAGTTTCTGGTCCTACGAGCAAGAGTTGTTTTCTGGTAAGGAGAGTCACTATTAAGCTCCCATTGCCATACACAGTGCAAATAGCACTCGCGTCTGTTCCCAGCAAGTACAGTGTACTGGACTGAAGAGAAGGTACTGTTCTTGTCAGTTTCCTAAGCAGAGTTGAACTCGATATGGCCCGTGTGTGTAGGAAGCACAGTTCTTTTGTTCTGAGCAAGCTCACTTTTCTGGCCCTACAAGAAACGCAGTAGAGTAGAAGAGTGCTATTTTCTCAAAAGCAGAGAGTGTTTCCCCTAGGCGAGCTAGTATTTGTTTCCCAGTCAGAAATAGAGTTGAATCACATGCAGTTTCTGGTCCTATGAGCAAGAGTTGTTTTCTGGTAAGGAGAGACACTATTGCGCTCCCATTGCCATGCACAGTGCAAATAGCACTCACGTCTGTTCCCTGCAAGTACAGTGTACTGGACTGAAGAGAAGCTACTGTTCTTGTCAGTTTCCTAAGCAGAGTTGAACTAGATATGGCCCGTGTGTGTAGGAAGCACAATTCTTTTGTTCTGAGCAAGCTCACTGTTCTGGCCCTAAAGGAAACACAGTAGAGTAGAAGAATGGTCTTTTCTCAAAAGCAGAGTGTGTTTCTTCTAAGGTGAGCTAGTGTTTGTTTCCCAGTTAGAAATGGAGTTGAATCACATGCAGTTTTTGGTCCTAGGAGCAAGAGTTGTTTTCTGGTAAGGAGAGTCACTATTGCGCTCCCTTTGCCATACACAGTGCAAATAGCACTCGCGTCTGTTCCCAGCAAGTACAGTGTACTGGACTGAAGAGAAGCTACTGTTCTTGTTAGTTTCCTAAGCAGAGTTGAACTAGATATGGCCCGTGTGTGTAGGAAGCACAGTTTTTTGTTCTGAGCAAGCTCACTGTTCTGGCCCTAAAGGAAACACAGTAGAGTAGAAGAGTGCTCTTTTCTCATAAGCAGAGTGTGTTTCTGGTAAGGCGAGCTAGTGTTTGTTTCCCAGTAACAAATGGAGTTGAATCACATCCAGTTTCTGGTCCTACGAGCAAGAGTTGTTTTCTGGTAAGGAGTGTCACTATTGAGCTCCCATTGCCGTACACAGTGCAAATAGCACTCGCATCTGTTCCCAGCAAGTACAGTGTACTGGACTGAAGAGAAGCTACTGTTCTTGTTAGTTTCTTAAGCAGAGTTGAACTAGATATGGCCCGTGTGTGTAGGAAGCACAGTTTTTTGTTCTGAGCAAGCTCACTGTTCTGGCCCAATGGGAAACACAGTAGAGTACAAGAGTGCTCTTTTCTCAAAAGCAGAGTGTGTTTCTCGTAAGGCGAGCTAGTGTTGGTTTCCCAGTCAGAAATAAAGTTGAATCACACGCAGTTTTTGGTCTTACGAGCAAGAGTTGTTTTCTGGTAAGGAGAGTCACTGTTGCGCTCCCATTGCCATACACAGTGCAAATAGCACTCGCGTCTGTTCCCAGCAAGTACAGTGTACTGGACTGAAGAGAAGCTACTGTTCTTGTCAGTTTCCTAAGCAGAGTTGAACTAGATATGGCCCGTGTGTGTAGGAAGCACAGTTCTTTTGTTCTGAGCAAGCTCACTGTTCTGGCCCTATAGGAAACACAGTAGAGTAGAAGAGTGCTCTTTTCTCAAAAGCAGAGTTTGTTTTCCCTAAGGCGAGCTAGTGTTTGTTTCCCAGTCAGAAATGGAGTTGAATCACCTGAAGTTTCTGGTCCTAAGAGCAAGAGTTGTTTTCTGGTAAGGAGAGTCACTATTGTGCTGCCATTGCCATACACAGTGCAAATAGCACTCGCGTCTGTTCCCAGCAAGTACAGTGTACTGGACTGAAGAGAAGCTACTGTTCTTGTCAGTTTCCTAAGCAGAGTTGGACTAGATATGGCCCGTGTGTTTAGGAAGCACAATTCTTTTGTTCTGAGCAAGCTCACTGTTCTGGCCCTATAGGAAACACAGTAGAGAAGAAGAGTGCTCTTTTCTCAAAAGCAGAGTGTGTTTCTTCTAAGGCGAGCTAGTGTTTGTTTCCCAGTCAGAAATGGAGTTGAATCACATGCAGTTTCTGGTCCTACGAGCAACAGTTGTTTTCTGGTAAGGAGAGTCACTATTGCGCTGCCATTGCCATACACAGTGCAAATAGCACTCGCGTCTGTTCCCAGCAAGTACAGTGTACTGGACTGAAGAGAAGCTACTGTTCTTGTCAGTTTCCTAAGCACAGTTGAACTAGATATGGCCCGTGTGTGTAGGATGCACAGTTCTTTTGTTCTGAACAAGCTCACTGTTCTGGCCCTATAGGAAACACAGTAGAGTAGAAGAGTGGTGTTTCCTCAAAAGCAGAGTGTGTTTCCCCTAAGGCGAGCTAGTGTTTGTTTCCCAGTCAGAAATGGAGTTGAATCACATGCAGTTTCTGGTCCTACGAGCAAGAGTTGTTTTCTGGTAAGGAGAGTCACTATTGAGCTCCCATTGCCATACACAGTGCAAATAGCACTCGCGTCTGTTCCCAGCACGTACAGTGTACTGGACTGAAGAGAAGGTACTGTTCTTGTCAGTTTCCTAAGCAGAGTTGAACTCGATATGGCCCGTGTGTGTAGGAAGCACAGTTCTTTTGTTCTGAGCAAGCTCACTTTTCTGGCCCTACAAGAAACGCAGTAGAGTAGAAGAGTGCTATTTTCTCAAAAGCAGGGAGTGTTTCCCCTAGGCGAGCTAGTATTTGTTTCCCAGTCAGAAATAGAGTTGAATCACATGCAGTTTCTGGTCCTATGAGCAAGAGTTGTTTTCTGGTAAGGAGAGTCACTATTGCGCTCCCATTGCCATACACAGTGCAAATAGCACTCACGTCTGTTCCCTGCAAGTACAGTGTACTGGACTGAAGAGAAGCTACTGTTCTTGTCAGTTTCCTAAGCAGAGTTGAACTAGATATGGCCCGTGTGTGTAGGAAGCACAATTCTTTTGTTCTGAGCAAGCTCACTGTTTGGCCCTATAGGAAACACAGTAAAGTAGAAGAATGGTCTTTTCTCAAAAGCAGAGTGTGTTTCTTCTAAGGTGAGCTAGTGTTTGTTTCGCAGTTAGAAATGGAGTTTAATCACATGAAGTTTTTGGTCCTACGAGCAAGAGTTGTTTTCTGGTAAGGAGAGTCACTATTGTGCTCCCATTGCCATATACAGTGCAAATAGCACTCGCGTCTGTTCCCAGCAAGTACAGTGTACTGGACTGACGAGAAGCTACTGTTCTTGTCAGTTTCCTAAGCAGAGTTGAACTAGATATGGCCCCTGTGTGTAGGAAGCACAGTTTTTTGTTCTGAGCAAGCTCACTGTTCTGGCCCTATAGGAAACACAGTAGAGTAGAAGAGTGCTCTTTTCTCAAAAGCAGAGTGTGTTTCTGGTAAGGCGAGCTAGTGTTTGTTTCCCAGTCAGAAATGGAGTTGAATCACATGCAGTTTCTGGTCCTATGAGCAAGAGTTGTTTTCTGGTAAGGAGAGTCACTATTGAGCTCCCATTGCCATACACAGTGCAAATACCACTCGCGTCTGTTCCCAGCACGTACAGTGTACTGGACTGAAGAGAAGCTACTGTTCTTGTCAGTTTCCTAAGCAGATTTGAACTCGATATGGCCCGTGTGTGTAGGAAGCACAGTTCTTTGTTCTGAGCAAGCTCACTTTACTGGCCCTACAAGAAACGCAGTAGAGTAGATGAGTGCTCTTTTGTCAAAAGCAGAGAGTGTTTCCCCTAAGGCGAGCTAGTATTTGTTTCCCAGTCAGAAATGGATTTGAATCACATGCAGTTTTTGGTCCTACGAGCAAGAGTTGTTTTCTGGTAAGGAGAGTGACTATTGCGCTCCCATTGCCATACACAGTGCAAATAGCACTCGCATCTGTTCCCAGCAAGTACAGTGTACTGGACTGAAGAGAAGCTACTGTTCTTGTCAGTTTCCTAAGCAGAGTTGAACTAGATATGGCCCGTGTGTGTAGGAACCACAGTTCTTTGTTCTGAGCAAGCTCACTGTTCTGGCCCTATAGGAAACACAGTAGAGTAGAAGAGTGCTCTTTTCTCAAAAGCAGAGTTTGTTTCCCCTAAGGCGAGCTAGTGTTTGTTTCCCAGTCAGAAATGGAGTTGAATCACCTGAAGTTTCTGGTCCTACAAGCAAGAGTTGTTTTCTGGTAAGGAGAGTCACTATTGTGCTCCCATTGCCATACGCAGTGCAAATAGCACTCGCGTCTGTTCCCAGCAAGTACAGTGTACTGGACTGAAGAGAAGCTACTGTTCTTGTCAGTTTCCTAAGCAGAGTTGAACTAGATATGGCCCGTGTGTGTAGGAAGCACAATTCTTTTTTTCTGAGCAAGCTCACTGTTCTGGCCCTAAAGGAAACACAGTAGAGTAGAAGAATGGTCTTTCCTCAAAAGCAGAGTGTGTTTCTTCTAAGGTGAGCTAGTGTTTGTTTCCCAGTTAGAAATGGAGTTGAATCACATGCAGTTTTTGGTCCTAGGAGCAAGAGTTGTTTTCTGGTAAGGAGAGTCACTATTGTGCTCCCTTTGCCATACACAGTGCAAATAGCACTCGCGTCTGTTCCCAGCAAGTACAGTGTACTGGACTGAAGAGAAGCTACTGTTCTTGTTAGTTTCCTAAGCAGAGTTGAACTAGACATGGCCCGTGTGTGTAGGAAGCACAGTTTTTTGTTCTGAGCAAGCTCACTGTTCTGGCCCTATAGGAAACACAGTAGAGTAGAAGAGTGCTCTTTTCTCATAAGCAGAGTGTGTTTCAGGTAAGGCGAGCTAGTGTTTGTTTCCCAGTCACAAATGGAGTTGAATCACATCCAGTTTCTGGTCCTACGAGCAAGAGTTGTTTTCTGGTAAGGAGTGTCACTATTGAGCTCCCATTGCCGTACACAGTGCAAATAGCACTCGCATCTGTTCCCAGCAAGTACAGTGTACTGGACTGAAGAGAAGCTACTGTTCTTGTCAGTTTCCTAAGCAGAGTTGAACTAGATATGGCCCGTGTGTGTAGGAAGCACAGTTTTTTGTTCTGAGCAAGCTCACTGTTCTGGCCCTATAGGAAACACAGTAGAGTAGAGGAGTGCTCTTTTCTCATAAGCATAGTGTGTTTCTCGTAAGGCGAGCTAGTGTTTGTTTCCCAGTCAGAAATGGAGTTGAATCACATGCAGTTTCTGGTCCTACGAGCAAGAGTTGTTTTCTGGTAAGGAGAGTCACTATTGAACTCCAATTGCCATACACAGTGCAAATAGCACTCGCATCTGTTCCCAGCAAGTACAGTGTACTGGACTGAAGAGAAGCTACTGTTCTTGTCAGTTTCCTAAGCAGAGTTGAACTAGATATGGCCCGTGTGTGTAGGAAGCACAATTCTTTTGTTCTGAGCAAGCTCACTGTTCTGGCCCTAAAGGAAACACAGTAGAGTAGAAGAATGGTCTTTTCTCAAAAGCAGAGTGTGTTTCTTCTAAGGCGAGCTAGTGTTTGTTTCCCAGTCAGAAATGGAGTTGAATCACATGCAGTTTTTGGTCCTACGAGCAAGAGTTGTTTTCTGGTAAGGAGAGTCACTATTGCGCTCCCATTGCCATACACAGTGCAAATAGCACTCGCGTCTATTCCCAGCAAGTACAGTGTACTGGACTGAAGAGAAGCTACTGTTCTTGTCAGTTTCCTAAGCAGAGTTGAACTAGATATGGCCCGTGTGTGTAGGAAGCACAGTTTTTTGTTCTGAGCAAGCACACTGTTCTCGCCCTATAGGAAACACAGTAGAGTAGAAGAGTGCTCTTTTCTCATAAGCAGAGTGTGTTTCTGGTAAGGCGAGCTAGTGTTTGTTTCCCAATCAGAAATGGAGTTGAATCACATGCAGTTTCTGGTCCTACGAGCAAGAGTTGTTTTCTGGTAAGGAGAGTCACTATTGAGCTCCCATTGCCATACACAGTGCAAATAGCACTCGCATCTGTTCCCAGCAAGTACAGTGTACTGGACTAAAGAGAAGCTACTGTTCTTGTCAGTTTCCTAAGCAGAGTGGAACTAGATATGGCCCGTGTGTGTAGGAAGCACAGTTCTTTTGTTCTGAGCAAGCTCACTGTTCTGTCCCTATAGGAAACACAGTAGAGTAGAAGAGTGGTCTTTTCTCAAAAGCAGAGTGTGTTTCTCGTAAGGCGAGCTAGTGTTGGTTTCCCAGTCAGAAATAAAGTTGAATCACACGGAGTTTTTGGTCTTACGAGCAAGAGTTGTTTTCTGGTAAGGAGAGTCACTGTTGCGCTCCCATTGCCATACACAGATCAAAAAGCACTCGCGTCTGTTCCCAGCAAGTACAGTGTACTGGACTGAAGAGAAGCTACTGTTCTTGTCAGTTTCCTAAGCAGAGTTGAACTAGATATGGCCCGTGTGTGTAGGAAGCACAGTTTTTTGTTCTGAGCAAGCTCACTGTTCTGGCCCAATGGGAAACACAGTAGAGTACAAGAGTGCTCTTTTCTCAAAAGCAGAGTGTGTTTCTCGTAAGGCGAGCTAGTGTTGGTTTCCCAGTCAGAAATAAAGTTGAATCACACGCAGTTTTTGGTCTTACGAGCAAGAGTTGTTTTCTGGTAAGGAGAGTCACTGTTGCGCTCCCATTGCCATACACAGTGCAAATAGCACTCGCATCTGTTCCCAGCAAGTACAGTGTACTGGACTGAAGAGAAGCTACTGTTCTTGTCAGTTTCCTAAGCAGAGTTGAACTAGATATGGCCCGTGTGTGTAGGAAGCACAGTTCTTTTGTTCTGAGCAAGCTCACTGTTCTGGCCCTATAGGAAACACAGTAGAGTAGAAGAGTGCTCTTTTCTCAAAAGCAGAGTTTGTTTTCCCTAAGGCGAGCTAGTGTTTGTTTCCCAGTCAGAAATGGAGTTGAATCACATGCAGTTTCTGGTCCTACGAGCTACAGTTGTTTTCTGGTAAGGAGAGTCACTATTGCGCTGCCATTGCCATACACAGTGCAAATAGCACTCTCGTCTGTTCCCAGCAAGTACAGTGTACTGGACTGAAGAGAAGCTACTGTTCTTGTCAGTTTCCTAAGCACAGTTGAACTAGATATGGCCCGTGTGTGTAGGAAGCACAGTTCTTTTGTTCTGAACAAGCTCACTGTTCTGGCCCTATAGGAAACACAGTAGAGTAGAAGAGTGGTGTTTTCTCAAAAGCAGAGTGTGTTTCCCCTAAGGCGAGCTAGTGTTTGTTTCCCAGTCAGAAATGGAGTTGAATCACATGCAGTTTCTGGTCCTACGAGCAAGAGTTGTTTTCTGGTAAGGAGAGTCACTATTAAGCTCCCATTGCCATACACAGTGCAAATAGCACTCGCGTCTGTTCCCAGCAAGTACAGTGTACTGGACTGAAGAGAAGGTACTGTTCTTGTCAGTTTCCTAAGCAGAGTTGAACTCGATATGGCCCGTGTGTGTAGGAAGCACAGTTCTTTTGTTCTGAGCAAGCTCACTTTTCTGGCCCTACAAGAAACGCAGTAGAGTAGAAGAGTGCTATTTTCTCAAAAGCAGAGAGTGTTTCCCCTAGGCGAGCTAGTATTTGTTTCCCAGTCAGAAATAGAGTTGAATCACATGCAGTTTCTGGTCCTATGAGCAAGAGTTGTTTTCTGGTAAGGAGAGACACTATTGCGCTCCCATTGCCATGCACAGTGCAAATAGCACTCACGTCTGTTCCCTGCAAGTACAGTGTACTGGACTTAAGAGAAGCTACTGTTCTTGTCAGTTTCCTAAGCAGAGTTGAACTAGATATGGCCCGTGTGTGTAGGAAGCACAATTCTTTTGTTCTGAGCAAGCTCACTGTTCTGGCCCTATAGGAAACACAGTAGAGTAGAAGAATGGTCTTTTCTCAAAAGCAGAGTGTGTTTCTGGTAAGGCGAGATAGTGTTTGTTTCGCAGTTACAAATGGAGTTTAATCACATGAAGTTTTTGGTCCTACGAGCAAGAGTTGTTTTCTGGTAAGGAGAGTCACTATTGTGCTCCCATTGCCATATACAGTGCAAATAGCACTCGCGTCTGTTCCCAGCAAGTACAGTGTACTGGACTGACGAGAAGCTACTGTTCTTGTCAGTTTCCTAAGCAGAGTTGAACTAGATATGGCCCCTGTGTGTAGGAAGCACAGTTTTTTGTTCTGAGCAAGCTCACTGTTCTGGCCCTATAGGAAACACAGTAGAGTAGAAGAGTGCTCTTTTCTCAAAAGCAGAGTGTGTTTCTGGTAAGGCGAGCTAGTGTTTGTTTCCCAGTCAGAAATGGAGTTGAATCACATGCAGTTTCCGGTCCTATGAGCAAGAGTTGTTTTCTGGTAAGGAGAGTCACTATTGAGCTCCCATTGCCATACACAGTGCAAATACCACTCGCGTCTGTTCCCAGCACGTACAGTGTACTGGACTGAAGAGAAGCTACTGTTCTTGTCAGTTTTCTAAGCAGAATTGAACTCGATATGGCCCGTGTGTGTAGGAAGCACAGTTCTTTTGTTCTGAGGAAGCTCACTTTACTGGCCCTACAAGAAACGCAGTAGAGTAGAAGAGTGCTCTTTTGTCAAAAGCAGAGAGTGTTTCCCCTAAGGCGAGCTAGTATTTGTTTCCCAGTCAGAAATGGATTTGAATCACATGCAGTTTTTGGTCCTATGAGCAAGAGTTGTTTTCTGGTAAGGAGAGTCACTATTGTGCTCCCATTGCCATACACAGTGCAAATAGCACTCGCATCTGTTCCCAGCAAGTACAGTGTACTGGACTGAAGAGAAGGTACTGTTCTTGTCAGTTTCCTAAGCAGAGTTGAACTAGATATGGCCCGTGTGTGTAGGAAGCACAGTTCTTTGTTCTGAGCAAGCTCACTGTTCTGGCCCTATAAGAAACACAGTAGAGTAGAAGAGTGCTCTTTTCTCAAAAGCAGAGTTTGTTTCCCCTTAGGCGAGCTAGTGTTTGTTTCCCAGTCAGAAATGGAGTTGAATCACCTGAAGTTTCTGGTCCTACAAGCAAGAGTTGTTTAATGGTAAGGAGAGTCACTATTGCGCTCCCATTGCCATACACAGTGCAAATAGCAGTCGCGTCTGTTCCCAGCAAGTACAGTGTACTGGACTGAAGAGAAGCTACTGTTCTTGTCAGTTTCCTAAGCAGAGTTGAACTAGATATGGCCCGTGTGTGTAGGAAGCACAATTCTTTTGTTCTGAGCAAGCTCACTGTTCTGGCCCTAAAGGAAACACAGTAGAGTAGAAGAATGGTCTTTTCTCAAAAGCAGAGTGTGTTTCTTCTAAGGTGAGCTAGTGTTTGTTTCCCAGTTAGAAATGGAGTTGAATCACATGCAGTTTTTGGTCCTAGGAGCAAGAGTTGTTTTCTGGTAAGGAGAGTCACTATTGCGCTCCCTTTGCCATACACAGTGCAAATAGCACTCGCGTCTGTTCCCAGCAAGTACAGTGTACTGGACTGAAGAGAAGCTACTGTTCTTGTTAGTTTCCTAAGCAGAGTTGAACTAGATATGGCCCGTGTGTGTAGGAAGCACAGTTTTTTGTTCTGAGCAAGCTCACTGTTCTCGCCCTATAGGAAACACAGTAGAGTAGAAGAGTGCTCTTTTCTCATAAGCAGAGTGTGTTTCTGGTAAGGCGAGCTAGTGTTTGTTTCCCAGTCAGAATTGGAGTTGAATCACATGCAGTTTCTGGTCCTACGAGCAAGAGTTGTTTTCTGGTAAGGAGAGTCACTATTGAGCTCCCATTGCCATACACAGTGCAAATAGCACTCGCATCTGTTCCCAGCAAGTACAGTGTACTGGACTGAATAGAAGCTACTGTTCTTGTCAGTTTCCTAAGCAGAGTTGAACTAGATATGGCCCGTGTGTGTAGGAAGCACAGTTCTTTTGTTCTGAGCAAGCTCACTGTTCTGTCCCTATAGGAAACACAGTAGAGTAGAAGAGTGGTCTTTTCTCAAAAGCAGAGTGTGTTTCTCGTAAGGCGAGCTAGTGTTGGTTTCCCAGTCAGAAATAAAGTTGAATCACACGCAGTTTTTGGTCTTACGAGCAAGAGTTGTTTTCTGGTAAGGAGAGTCACTGTTGCGCTCCCATTGCCATACACAGATCAAAAAGCACTCGCGTCTGTTCCCAGCAAGTACAGTGTACTGGACTGAGGAGAAGGTACTGTTCTTGTCAGTTTCCTAAGCAGAGTTGAACTAGATATGGCCCGTGTGTGTAGGAAGCACAGTTCTTTGTTCTGAGCAAGCTCACTGTTCTGGCCCTATAAGAAACACAGTAGAGTAGAAGAGTGCTCTTTTCTCAAAAGCAGAGTTTGTTTCCCCTTAGGCGAGCTAGTGTTTGTTTCCCAGTCAGAAATGGAGTTGAATCACCTGAAGTTTCTGGTCCTACAAGCAAGAGTTGTTTAATGGTAAGGAGAGTCACTATTGCGCTCCCATTGCCATACACAGTGCAAATAGCACTCGCGTCTGTTCCCAGCAAGTACAGTGTACTGGACTGAAGAGAAGCTACTGTTCTTGTCAGTTTCCTAAGCAGAGTTGAACTAGATATGGCCCGTGTGTGTAGGAAGCACAATTCTTTTGTTCTGAGCAAGCTCACTGTTCTGGCCCTAAAGGAAACACAGTAGAGTAGAAGAATGGTCTTTTCTCAAAAGCAGAGTGTGTTTCTTCTAAGGTGAGCTAGTGTTTGTTTCCCAGTTAGAAATGGAGTTGAATCACATGCAGTTTTTGGTCCTAGGAGCAAGAGTTGTTTTCTGGTAAGGAGAGTCACTATTGCGCTCCCTTTGCCATACACAGTGCAAATAGCACTCGCGTCTGTTCCCAGCAAGTACAGTGTACTGGACTGAAGAGAAGCTACTGTTCTTGTTAGTTTCCTAAGCAGAGTTGAACTAGATATGGCCCGTGTGTGTAGGAAGCACAGTTTTTTGTTCTGAGCAAGCTCACTGTTCTCGCCCTATAGGAAACACAGTAGAGTAGAAGAGTGCTCTTTCCTCATAAGCAGAGTGTGTTTCTGGTAAGGCGAGCTAGTGTTTGTTTCCCAGTCAGAAATGGAGTTGAATCACATGCAGTTTCTGGTCCTACGAGCAAGAGTTGTTTTCTGGTAAGGAGAGTCACTATTGAGCTCCCATTGCCATACACAGTGCAAATAGCACTCGCATCTGTTCCCAGCAAGTACAGTGTACTGGACTGAATAGAAGCTACTGTTCTTGTCAGTTTCCTAAGCAGAGTTGAACTAGATATGGCCCGTGTGTGTAGGAAGCACAGTTCTTTTGTTCTGAGCAAGCTCACTGTTCTGTCCCTATAGGAAACACAGTAGAGTAGAAGAGTGGTCTTTTCTCAAAAGCAGAGTGTGTTTCTCGTAAGGCGAGCTAGTGTTGGTTTCCCAGTCAGAAATAAAGTTGAATCACACGCAGTTTTTGGTCTTACGAGCAAGAGTTGTTTTCTGGTAAGGAGAGTCACTGTTGCGCTCCCATTGCCATACACAGATCAAAAAGCACTCGCGTCTGTTCCCAGCAAGTACAGTGTACTGGACTGAAGAGAAGCTACTGTTCTTGTCAGTTTCGTAAGCAGAGTTTAACTAGATGTGGCCCGTGTGTGTAGGAAGCACAGTTCTTTTGTTCTGAGCAAGCTCACTGTTCTGGCCCTATAGGAAACACAGTAGAGTAGAAGAGTGCTCTTTTCTCAAAAGCAGAGTTTGTTTTCCCTAAGGCGAGCTAGTGTTTGTTTCCCAGTCAGAAATGGAGTTGAATCACCTGAAGTTTCTGGTCCTAAGAGCAAGAGTTGTTTTCTGGTAAGGAGAGTCACTATTGCGCTCCCATTGCCATACACAGTGCAAATAGCACTCGCGTCTGTTCCCTGCAAGTACAGTGTACTGGACTGAAGAGAAGCTACTGTTCTTGTCAGTTTCCTAAGCAGAGTTGGACTAGATATGGCCCGTGTGTGTAGGAAGCACAATTCTTTTGTTCTGAGCAAGCTCACTGTTCTGGCCCTATATGAAACACAGTAGAGTAGAAGAGTGCTCTTTTCTCAAAAGCAGAGTGTGTTTCTTCTAAGGCGAGCTAGTGTTTTTTTCCCAGTCAGAAATGGAGTTGAATCACATGCAGTTTCTGGTCCTACGAGCAAGATTTGTTTTCTGGTAAGGAGAGTCACTATTGCGCTGCCATTGCCATACACAGTGCAAATAGCACTCGCGTCTGTTCCCAGCAAGTACAGTGTACTGGACTGAAGAGAAGCTACTGTTCTTGTCAGTTTCCTAAGCAGAGTTGAACTAGATATGGCCCGTGTGTGTAGGAAGCACAGTTCTTTTGTTCTGAGCAAGCTCACTGTTCTGGCCCTATAGGAAACACAGTAGAGTAGAAGAGTGCTCTTTTCTCAAAAGCAGAGTTTGTTTTCCCTAAGGCGAGCTAGTGTTTGTTTCCCAGTCAGAAATGGAGTTGAATCACCTGAAGTTTCTGGTCGTAAGAGCAAGAGTTGTTTTCTGGTAAGGAGAGTCACTATTGCGCTCCCATTGCCATACACAGTGCAAATAGCACTCGCGTCTGTTCCCAGCAAGTACAGTGTACTGGACTGAAGAGAAGCTACTGTTCTTGTCAGTTTCCTAAGCAGAGTTGGACTAGATATGGCCCGTGTGTGTAGGAAGCACAATTCTTTTGTTCTGAGCAAGCTCACTGTTCTGGCCCTATAGGAAACACAGTAGAGAAGAAGAGTGCTCTTTTCTCAAAAGCAGAGTGTGTTTCTTCTAAGGCGAGCTAGTGTTTGTTTCCCAGTCAGAAATGGAGTTGAATCACATGCAGTTTCTGGTCCTACGAGCAACAGTTGTTTTCTGGTAAGGAGAGTCACTATTGCGCTGCCATTGCCATACACAGTGCAAATAGCACTCGCGTCTGTTCCCAACAAGTACAGAGTACTGGACTGAAGAGAAGCTACTGTTCTTGTCAGTTTCCTAAGCACAGTTGAACTAGATATGGCCCGTGTGTGTAGGAAGCACAGTTCTTTTGTTCTGAGCAAGCTCACTGTTCTGGCCCTATAGGAAACACAGTAGAGTAGAAGAATGGTGTTTTCTCAAAAGCAGAGTGTGTTTCCCCTAAGGCGAGCTAGTGTTTGTTTCCCAGTCAGAAATGGAGTTGAATCACATGCAGTTTCTGGTCCTACGAGCAAGAGTTGTTTTCTGGTAAGGAGAGTGACTATTGAGCTCCCATTGCCATACACAGTGCAAATAGCACTTGCGTCTGTTCCCAGCACGTACAGTGTACTGGACTGAAGAGAAGGTACTGTTCTTGTCAGTTTCCTAAGCAGAGTTGAACTCGATATGGCCCGTGTGTGTAGGAAGCACAGTTCTTTTGTTCTGAGCAAGCTCACTTTTCTGGCCCTACAAGAAACGCAGTAGAGTAGAAGAGTGCTATTTTCTCAAAAGCAGAGAGTGTTTCGCCTAGGCGAGCTAGTATTTGTTTCCCAGTCAGAAATGGAGTTGAATCACATGCAGTTTCTGGTCCTATGAGCAAGAGTTGTTTTCTGATAAGGAGAGTCACTATTGCGCTCCCATTGCCATACACAGTGCAAATAGCACTCACGTCTGTTCCCTGCAAGTACAGTGTACTGGACTGAAGAGAAGCTACTGTTCTTGTCAGTTTCCTAAGCAGAGTTGAACTAGATATGGCCCGTGTGTGTAGGAAGCACAATTCTTTTGTTCTGAGCAAGCTCACTGTTCTGGCCCTATAGGAAACACAGTAGAGTAGAAGAATGGTCTTTTCTCAAAAGCAGAGTGTGTTTCTTCTAAGGTGAGCTAGTGTTTGTTTCCCAGTTAGAAATGGAGTTTAATCACATGAAGTTTTTGTTCCTACGAGCAAGAGTTGTTTTCTGGTAAGGAGAGTCACTATTGTGCTCCCATTGCCATATACAGTGCAAATAGCACTCGCGTCTGTGCCCAGCAAGTACAGTGTACTGGACTGAAGAGAAGCTACTGTTCTTGTCAGTTTCCTAAGCAGAGTTGAACTAGATATGGCCCGTATGTGTAGGAAGCACAGTTTTTTGTTCTGAGCAAGCTCACTGTTCTGGCCCTATAGGAAACACAGTAGAGTAGAAGAGTGCTCTTTTCTCAAAAGCAGAGTGTGTTTCTGGTAAGGCGAGCTAGTGTTTGTTTCCCAGTCAGAAATGGAGTTGAATCACATGCAGTTTCTGGTCCTACGAGCAAGAGTTGTTTTCTGGTAAGGAGAGTCACTATTGAGCTCCCATTGCCATACACAGTACAAATAGCACTCGCATCTGTTCCAGCAAGTACAGTGTACTGGATTGAAGAGAAGCTACTGTTCTTGTCAGTTTCCTAAGCAGAGTTGAACTAGATATGGCCAGTGTGTTTAGGAAGCACAGTTCTTTTGTTCTGAGCAAGCTCACTGTTCTGTCCCTATAGGAAACACAGTAGAGTAGAAGAGTGGTCTTTTCTCAAAAGCAGAGTGTGTTTCTTCTAAGGCGAGCTAGTATTTGTTTCACAGTCAGAAATGGAGTTGAATCACATGCAGTTTTTGGTCCTACGAGCAACAGTTGTTTTCTGGTAAGGAGAGTCACTATTGCTCTCCCATTGCCATACACAGTACAAATAGCACTCGCGTCTGTTCCCAGCAAGTACAGTGTACTGGACTGAAGAGAAGCTACTGTTCTTGTCAGTTTCCTAAGCAGAGTTGAACTAGATATGGCCCGTGTGTGTAGGAAGCACAGTTCTTTTGTTCTGAGCAAGCTCACTGTTGTGGAACTATAGGAAACACAGTAGAGAAGAGTGGTCTTTTCTCAAAAGCAGAGTGTGTTTCTTCTAAGGCGAGCTAGTGTTGGTTTCCCAGTCAGAAATAAAGTTGAATCACATGCAGTTTTTGGTCTTACGAGCAAGAGTTGTTTTCTGGTAAGGAGAGTCACTATTGCACTCCCATTGCCATACACAGTGCAAATAGCACTCGCGTCTGTTCCCAGCAAGTACAGTGTACTGGACTGAAGAGAAGCTACTGTTCTTGTCAGTTTCCTAAGCAGAGTTGAACTAGATATGGCCTGTGTGTGTAGGAAGCACAATTCTTTTGTTCTGAGCAAGCTCACTGTTCTGGCCCTATAGGAAACACAGTAGAGTAGAAGAGTGCTCTTTTCTCAAAAGCAGAGTGTGTTTCTTCTAAGGCGAGCTAGTGTTTGTTTCCCAGTCACAAATGGAGTTGAATCACATGCAGTTTCTGGTCCTAAGAGCAACAGTTGTTTTCTGGTAAGGAGAGTCACTATTGTGCTCCCATTGCCATACACAGTGCAAATAGCACTCGCATCTGTTCCCAGCAAGTACAGTATACTGGACTGAAGAGAAGCTACTGTTCTTGTCAGTTTCCTAAGCAGAGTTGAACTAGATATGGCCCATGTGTGTAGGAAGCACAGTTCTTTTGTTCTGAGCAAGCTCACTGTTCTGGTCTATAGGAAACACAGTAGAGTAGAAGAGTGGTCTTTTCTCAAAAGCAGAGTGTGTTTC
Source organism: Peromyscus eremicus (assembly GCF_949786415.1). Taxonomy (NCBI): domain Eukaryota; kingdom Metazoa; phylum Chordata; class Mammalia; order Rodentia; family Cricetidae; genus Peromyscus; species Peromyscus eremicus. The sequence goes on from NW_026735435.1 coordinate 82,598, forward strand.
TGGTAAGGCGAGCTAGTGTTTGTTTCCCAGTCAGAAATGGAGTTGAATCACATGAAGTTTCTGGTCCTACGAGCAAGAGTTGTTTTCTGGTAAGGAGAGTCACTATTGAGCTCCCATTGCCATACACAGTGCAAATACCACTCGCGTCTGTTCCCAGCACGTACAGTGTACTGGACTGAAGAGAAGCTACTGTTCTTGTCAGTTTTCTAAGCAGAGTTGAACTCGATATGGCCCGTGTATGTAGGAAGCACAGTTCTTTTGTTCTGAGCAAGCTCACTTTTCTGGCCCTTCAAGAAACGCAGTAGAGTAGAAGAGTGCTCTTTTCTCAAAAGCAGAGAGTGTTTACCCTAAGGCGAGCTAGTATTTGTTTCCCAGTCAGAAATGGAGTTGAATCACATGCAGTTTTTGGTCCCACGAGCAAGACTTTTTTTCTGGTAAGGAGAGTCACTATTGAGCTCCCATTGCCATACACAGTGCACATAGCACTCGCGTCTGTTCCCAGCAAGTACAGTGTACTGGACTGAAGAGAAGCTATTGTTCTTGTCAATTTCCTAAGCAGAGTTGAACTAGATATGGCCCGTGTGTGTAGGAAGCACAGTTCTTCTGTTCTGAGCAAGCTCACTGTTCTGGCCCTGTAGGAAACACAGTAGAGTAGAAGAGTGCTCTTTTCTCAAAAGCAGAGTGTGTTTCTCGTAAGGCGAGCTAGTGTTGGTTTCCCAGTCAGAAATAAAGTTTAATCACACGCAGTTTTTGGTTACGAGCAAGAGTTGTTTTCTGGTAAGGAGAGTCACTATTGCGCTCCCATTGCCATACACAGTACAAATAGCACTCGCGTCTGTTCCCAGCAAGTACAGTGTACTGGACTGAAGAGAAGCTACTGTTCTTGTCAGTTTCCTAAGCAGAGTTGAACTAGATATGGCCCGTGTGTGTAGGAAGCACAGTTCTTTTGTTCTGAGCAAGCTCACTGTTGTGGAACTATAGGAAACACAGTAGAGAAGAGTGGTCTTTTCTCAAAAGCAGAGTGTGTTTCTTCTAAGGCGAGCTAGTGTTGGTTTCCCAGTCAGAAATAAAGTTGAATCACATGCAGTTTTTGGTCTTACGAGCAAGAGTTGTTTTCTGGTAAGGAGAGTCACTATTGCACTCCCATTGCCATACACAGTGCAAATAGCACTCGCGTCTGTTCCCAGCAAGTACAGTGTACTGGACTGAAGAGAAGCTACTGTTCTTGTCAGTTTCCTAAGCAGAGTTGAACTAGATATGGCCTGTGTGTGTAGGAAGCACAATTCTTTTGTTCTGAGCAAGCTCACTGTTCTGGCCCTATAGGAAACACAGTAGAGTAGAAGAGTGCTCTTTTCTCAAAAGCAGAGTGGGTTTCTTCTAAGGCGAGCTAGTGTTTGTTTCCCAGTCACAAATGGAGTTGAATCACATGCAGTTTCTGGTCCTAAGAGCAACAGTTGTTTTCTGGTAAGGAGAGTCACTATTGTGCTCCCATTGCCATACACAGTGCAAATATCACTCGCATCTGTTCCCAGCAAGTACAGTGTACTGGACTGAAGAGAAGCTACTGTTCTTGTCAGTTTCCTAAGCAGAGTTGAACTAGATATGGCCCGTGTGTGTAGGAAGCACAGTTCTTTTGTTCTGAGCAAGCTCACTGTTCTGTCCCTATAGGAAACACAGTAGAGTAGAAGAGTGGTCTTTTCTCAAAAGCAGAGTGTGTTTCTTCTAAGGCGAGCTAGTATTTGTTTCACAGTCAGAAATGGAGTTGAATCACATGCAGTTTTTGGTCCTACGAGCAAGAGTTGTTTTCTGGTAAGGAGAGTCACTATTGAGCTCCCATTGCCATACACAGTGCACATAGCACTCGCGTCTGTTCCCAGCAAGTACAGTGTACTGGACTGAAGAGAAGCTACTGTTCTTGTCAGTTTCCTAAGCAGAGTTGAACTAGATATGGCCCGTGTGTAGGAAGCACAGTTCTTCTGTTCTGAGCAAGCTCACTGTTCTGGCCCTATAGGAAACACAGATGAGTAGAAGAGTGCTCTTTTCTCAAAAGCAGAGTGTGTTTCTCGTAAGGCGAGCTAGTGTTGGTTTCCCAGTCAGAAATAAAGTTGAATCACAGGCAGTTTTTGGTTACGAGCAAGAGTTGTTTTCTGGTAAGGAGAGTCACTATTGCGCTCCCACTGCCATACACAGTGCAAATAGCACTCGCGTCTGTTCCCAGCAAGTACAGTGTACTGGACTGAAGAGAAGCTACTGTTCTTGTCAGTTTCCTAAGCAGAGTTGAACTAGATATGGCCCGTGTGTGTAGGAAGCACAGTTCTTTTGTTCTGAGCAAGCTCACTGTTCTGGCCCTATAGGAAACACAGTAGAGTAGAAGAGTGCTCTTTTCTCAAAAGCAGAGTTTGTTTCCCCTAAGGCGAGCTAGTGTTTGTTTCCCAGGCAGAAATGGAGTTGAATCACATGCAGTTTCTGGTCCTATGAGCAAGAGTTGTTTTCTGGTAAGGAGAGTCACTATTGGGCTCCCTTTGCCATACACAGTGCAAATAGCACTCGCGTCTGTTCCCAGCATTTACAGTGTACTGGACTGAAGAGAAGCTACTGTTCTTGTCAGTTCCCTAAGCAGAGTTGAACTAGATATGGCCCGTGTGTGGACGAAGCACAGTTCTTTTGTTCTGAGCAAGCTCACTGCTCTGTCACTATAGGAAACACAGTAGAGTAGAAGAGTGGGCTTTTCTCAAAAGCAGAGTGTGTTTTTCCTAAGCCGAGCTAGTGCTTGTTTCCCAGTCAGAAATGGAGTTGAATCACATGCAGTTTTTGGTCCTACAAGCAAGAGTTGTTTTCTGGTAAGGAGAGTCACTATTGCGCTCCCATTGCCATACACAGTGCAAATAGCACTCACGTCTGTTCCCAGCAAGTACAGTGTACTGGACTGAAGAGAAGCTACTGTTCTTGTCAGTTTCCTAAGCAGAGTTGAACTAGATATGGCCCGTGTGTGTAGGAAGCACAATTCTTTTGTTCTGAGCAAGCTCACTGTTCTGGCCCTAAAGGAAACACAGTAGAGTAGAAGAATGGTCTTTTCTCAAAAGCAGAGTGTGTTTCTTCTAAGGTGAGCTAGTGTTTGTTTCCCAGTTAGAAATGGAGTTGAATCACATGCAGTTTTTGGTCCTAGGAGCAAGAGTTGTTTTCTGGTAAGGAGAGTCACTATTGCGCTCCCTTTGCCATACACAGTGCAAATAGCACTCGCGTCTGTTCCCAGCAAGTACAGTGTACTGGACTGAAGAGAAGCTACTGTTCTTGTCAGTTTCCTAAGCAGAGTTGAACTAGATATGGCCCGTGTGTGTAGGAAGCACAGTTTTTTGTTCTGAGCAAGCTCACTGTTCTCGCCCTATAGGAAACACAGTAGAGTAGAAGAGTGCTCTTTTCTCATAAGCAGAGTGTGTTTCTGGTAAGGCGAGCTAGTGTTTGTTTCCCAGTCAGAAATAAAGTTGAATCACACGCAGTTTTTGGTCTTACGAGCAAGAGTTGTTTTCTGGTAAGGAGAGTCACTGTTGCGCTCCCATTGCCATACACAGTGCAAATAGCACTCGCGTCTGTTCCCAGCAAGTACAGTGTACTGGACTGAAGAGAAGCTACTGTTCTTGTCAGTTTCCTAAGCAGAGTTGAACTAGATATGGCCCGTGTGTGTAGGAAGCACAGTTTTTTGTTCTGAGCAAGCTCACTGTTCTGGCCCAATGGGAAACACAGTAGAGTACAAGAGTGCTCTTTTCTCAAAAGCAGAGTGTGTTTCTCGTAAGGCGAGCTAGTGTTGGTTTCCCAGTCAGAAATAAAGTTGAATCACACGCAGTTTTTGGTCTTACGAGCAAGAGTTGTTTTCTGGTAAGGAGAGTCACTGTTGCGCTCCCATTGCCATACACAGTGCAAATAGCACTCGCGTCTGTTCCCAGCAAGTACAGTGTACTGGACTGAAGAGAAGCTACTGTTCTTGTCAGTTTCCTAAGCAGTGTTGAACTAGATATGGCCCGTGTGTGTAGGAAGCACAGTTCTTTTGTTCTGAGCAAGCTCACTGTTCTGGCCCTATAGGAAACACAGTAGAGAAGAAGAGTGCTCTTTTCTCAAAAGCAGAGTTTGTTTTCCCTAAGGCGAGCTAGTGTTTGTTTCCCAGTCAGAAATGGAGTTGAATCACATGCAGTTTCTGGTCCTACGAGCTACAGTTGTTTTCTGGTAAGGAGAGTCACTATTGCGCTGCCATTGCCATACACAGTGCAAATAGCACTCGCGTCTGTTCCCAGCAAGTACAGTGTACTGGACTGAAGAGAAGCTACTGTTCTTGTCAGTTTCCTAAGCACAGTTGAACTAGATATGGCCCGTGTGTGTAGGAAGCACAGTTCTTTTGTTCTGAACAAGCTCACTGTTCTGGCCCTATAGGAAACACAGTAGAGTAGAAGAGTGGTGTTTTCTCAAAAGCAGAGTGTGTTTCCCCTAAGGCGAGCTAGTGTTTGTTTCCCAGTCAGAAATGGAGTTGAATCACATGCAGTTTCTGGTCCTACAAGCAAGAGTTGTTTTCTGGTAAGGAGAGTCACTATTAAGCTCCCATTGCCATACACAGTGCAAATAGCACTCGCGTCTGTTCCCAGCAAGTACAGTGTACTGGACTGAAGAGAAGGTACTGTTCTTGTCAGTTTCCTAAGCAGAGTTGAACTCGATATGGCCCGTGTGTGTAGGAAGCACAGTTCTTTTGTTCTGAGCAAGCTCACTTTTCTGGCCCTACAAGAAACGCAGTAGAGTAGAAGAGTGCTATTTTCTCAAAAGCAGAGAGTGTTTCCCCTAGGCGAGCTAGTATTTGTTTCCCAGTCAGAAATAGAGTTGAATCACATGCAGTTTCTGGTCCTATGAGCAAGAGTTGTTTTCTGGTAAGGAGAGACACTATTGCGCTCCCATTGCCATACACAGTGCAAATAGCACTCACGTCTGTTCCCTGCAAGTACAGTGTACTGGACTTAAGAGAAGCTACTGTTCTTGTCAGTTTCCTAAGCAGAGTTGAACTAGATATGGCCCGTGTGTGTAGGAAGCACTATTCTTTTGTTTTGAGCAAGCTCACTGTTCTGGCCCTATAGGAAACACAGTAGAGTAGAAGAATGGTCTTTTCTCAAAAGCAGAGTGTGTTTCTGGTAAGGCGAGCTAGTGTTTGTTTCGCAGTTACAAATGGAGTTTAATCACATGAAGTTTTTGGTCCTACGAGCAAGAGTTGTTTTCTGGTAAGGAGAGTCACTATTGTGCCCCCATTGCCATATACAGTGCAAATAGCACTCGCGTCTGTTCCCAGCAAGTACAGTGTACTGGACTGACGAGAAGCTACTGTTCTTGTCAGTTTCCTAAGCAGAGTTGAACTAGATATGGCCCCTGTGTGTAGGAAGCACAGTTTTTTGTTCTGAGCAAGCTCACTGTTCTGGCCCTATAGGAAACACAGTAGAGTAGAAGAGTGCTCTTTTCTCAAAAGCAGAGTGTGTTTCTGGTAAGGCGAGCTAGTGTTTGTTTCCCAGTCAGAAATGGAGTTGAATCACATGCAGTTTCTGGTCCTATGAGCAAGAGTTGTTTTCTGGTAAGGAGAGTCACTATTGAGCTCCCATTGCCATACACAGTGCAAATACCACTCGCGTCTGTTCCCAGCACGTACAGTGTACTGGACTGAAGAGAAGCTACTGTTCTTGTCAGTTTTCTAAGCAGAGTTGAACTCGATATGGCCCGTGTGTGTAGGAAGCACAGTTCTTTTGTTCTGAGCAAGCTCACTTTACTGGCCCTACAAGAAACGCAGTAGAGTAGAAGAGTGCTCTTTTGTCAAAAGCAGAGAGTGTTTCCCCTAAGGCGAGCTAGTATTTGTTTCCCAGTCAGAAATGGATTTGAATCACATGCAGTTTTTGGTCCCACGAGCAAGACTTTTTTTCTGGTAAGGAGAGTCACTGTTGCGCTCCCATTGCCATACACAGATCAAAAAGCACTCGCGTCTGTTCCCAGCAAGTACAGTGTACTGGACTGAAGAGAAGCTACTGTTCTTGTCAGTTTCGTAAGCAGAGTTGAACTAGATGTGGCCCGTGTGTGTAGGAAGCACAGTTCTTTTGTTCTGAGCAAGCTCACTGTTGTGGCCCTATAGGAAACACAGTAGAGTAGAAGAGTGCTCTTTTCTCAAAAGCAGAGTGTGTTTTCCCTAAGGCGAGCTAGTGTTTGTTTCCCAGTCAGAAATGGAGTTGAATCACCTCAAGTTTCTGGTCCTAAGAGCAAGAGTTGTTTTCTGGTAAGGAGAGTCACTATTGCGCTCCCATTGCCATACACAGTGCAAATAGCACTCGCGTCTGTTCCCAGCAAGTACAGTGTACTGGACTGAAGAGAAGCTACTGTTCTTGTCAGTTTCCTAAGCAGAGTTGGACTAGATATGGCCCGTGTGTGTAGGAAGCACAATTCTTTTGTTCTGAGCAAGCTCACTGTTCTGGCCCTATATGAAACACAGTAGAGTAGAAGAGTGCTCTTTTCTCAAAAGCAGAGTGTGTTTCTTCTAAGGCGAGCTAGTGTTTGTTTCCCAGTCAGAAATGGAGTTGAATCACATGCAGTTTCTGGTCCTACGAGCAAGAGTTGTTTTCTGGTAAGGAGAGTCACTATTGCGCTGCCATTGCCATACACAGTGCAAATAGCACTCGCGTCTGTTCCCAGCAAGTACAGTGTACTGGACTGAAGAGAAGCTACTGTTCTTGTCAGTTTCCTAAGCAGAGTTGAACTAGATATGGCCCGTGTGTGTAGGAAGCACAGTTCTTTTGTTCTGAGCAAGCTCACTGTTCTGGCCCTATAGGAAACACAGTAGAGTAGAAGAGTGCTCTTTTCTCAAAAGCAGAGTTTGTTTTCCCTAAGGCGAGCTAGTGTTTGTTTCCCAGTCAGAAATGGAGTTGAATCACCTGAAGTTTCTGGTCCTAAGAGCAAGAGTTGTTTTCTGGTAAGGAGAGTCACTATTGCGCTCCCATTGCCATACACAGTGCAAATAGCACTCGCGTCTGTTCCCAGCAAGTACAGTGTACTGGACTGAAGAGAAGCTACTGTTCTTGTCAGTTTCCTAAGCAGAGTTGGACTAGATATGGCCCGTGTGTGTAGGAAGCACAATTCTTTTGTTCTGAGCAAGCTCACTGTTCTGGCCCTATAGGAAACACAGTAGAGAAGAAGAGTGCTCTTTTCTCAAAAGCAGAGTGTGTTTCTTCTAAGGCGAGCTAGTGTTTGTTTCCCAGTCAGAAATGGAGTTGAATCACATGCAGTTTCTGGTCCTACGAGCAACAGTTGTTTTCTGGTAAGGAGAGTCACTATTGCACTGCCATTGCCATACACAGTACAAATAGCACTCGCGTCTGTTCCCAGCAAGTACAGAGTACTGGACTGAAGAGAAGCTACTGTTCTTGTCAGTTTCCTAAGCACAGTTGAACTAGATATGGCCCGTGTGTGTAGGAAGCACAGTTCTTTTGTTCTGAGCAAGCTCACTGTTCTGGCCCTATAGGAAACACAGTAGAGTAGAAGAATGGTGTTTTCTCAAAAGCAGAGTGTGTTTCCCCTAAGGCGAGCTAGTGTTTGTTTCCCAGTCAGAAATGGAGTTGAATCACATGCAGTTTCTGGTCCTACGAGCAAGAGTTGTTTTCTGGTAAGGAGAGTGACTATTGAGCTCCCATTGCCATACACAGTGCAAATAGCACTCGCGTCTGTTCCCAGCACGTACAGTGTACTGGACTGAAGAGAAGGTACTGTTCTTGTCAGTTTCCTAAGCAGAGTTGAACTCGATATGGCCCGTGTGTGTAGGAAGCACAGTTCTTTTGTTCTGAGCAAGCTCACTTTTCTGGCCCTACAAGAAACGCAGTAGAGTAGAAGAGTGCTATTTTCTCAAAAGCAGAGAGTGTTTCGCCTAGGCGAGCTAGTATTTGTTTCCCAGTCAGAAATGGAGTTGAATCACATGCAGTTTCTGGTCCTATGAGCAAGAGTTGTTTTCTGATAAGGAGAGTCACTATTGCGCTCCCATTGCCATTCACAGTGCAAATAGCACTCACGTCTGTTCCCTGCAAGTACAGTGTACTGGACTGAAGAGAAGCTACTGTTCTTGTCAGTTTCCAAAGCAGAGTTGAACTAGATATGGCCCGTGTGTGTAGGAAGCACAATTCTTTTGTTCTGAGCAAGCTCACTGTTCTGGCCCTATAGGAAACACAGTAGAGTAGAAGAATGGTCTTTTCTCAAAAGCAGAGTGTGTTTCTTCTAAGGTGAGCTAGTGTTTGTTTCCCAGTTAGAAATGGAGTTTAATCACATGAAGTTTTTGTTCCTACGAGCAAGAGTTGTTTTCTGGTAAGGAGAGTCACTATTGTGCTCCCATTGCCATATACAGTGCAAATAGCACTCGCGTCTGTGCCCAGCAAGTACAGTGTACTGGACTGAAGAGAAGCTACTGTTCTTGTCAGTTTCCTAAGCAGAGTTGAACTAGATATGGCCCGTATGTGTAGGAAGCACAGTTTTTTGTTCTGAGCAAGCTCACTCTTCTGGCCCTATAGGAAACACAGTAGAGTAGAAGAGTGCTCTTTTCTCAAAAGCAGAGTGTGTTTCTGGTAAGGCGAGCTAGTGTTTGTTTCCCAGTCAGAAATGGAGTTGAATCACATGCAGTTTCTGGTCCTACGAGCAAGAGTTGTTTTCTGGTAAGGAGAGTCACTATTGAGCTCCCATTGCCATACACAGTACAAATAGCACTCGCATCTGTTCCCAGCAAGTACAGTGTACTGGATTGAAGAGAAGCTACTGTTCTTGTCAGTTTCCTAAGCAGAGTTGAACTAGATATGGCCCGTGTGTGTAGGAAGCACAGTTCTTTTGTTCTGAGCAAGCTCACTGTTCTGTCCCTATAGGAAACACAGTAGAGTAGAAGAGTGGTCTTTTCTCAAAAGCAGAGTGTGTTTCTTCTAAGGCGAGCTAGTATTTGTTTCACAGTCAGAAATGGAGTTGAATCACATGCAGTTTTTGGTCCTACGAGCAATATTGTTTTCTGGTAAGGAGAGTCACTATTGCTCTCCCATTGCCATACACAGTACAAATAGCACTCGCGTCTGTTCCCAGCAAGTACAGTGTACTGGACTGAAGAGAAGCTACTGTTCTTGTCAGTTTCCTAAGCAGAGTTGAACTAGATATGGCCCGTGTGTGTAGGAAGCACAGTTCTTTTGTTCTGAGCAAGCTCACTGTTGTGGAACTATAGGAAACACAGTAGAGAAGAGTGGTCTTTTCTCAAAAGCAGAGTGTGTTTCTTCTAAGGCGAGCTAGTGTTGGTTTCCCAGTCAGAAATAAAGTTGAATCACACGCAGTTTTTGGTCTTACGAGCAAGAGTTGTTTTCTGGTAAGGAGAGTCACTATTGCACTCCCATTGCCATACACAGTGCAAATAGCACTCGCGTCTGTTCCCAGCAAGTACAGTGTACTGGACTGAAGAGAAGCTACTGTTCTTGTCAGTTTCCTAAGCAGAGTTGAACTAGATATGGCCTGTGTGTGTAGGAAGCACAATTCTTTTGTTCTGAGCAAGCTCACTGTTCTGGCCCTATAGGAAACACAGTAGAGTAGAAGAGTGCTCTTTTCTCAAAAGCAGAGTGTGTTTCTTCTAAGGCGAGCTAGTGTTTGTTTCCCAGTCACAAATGGAGTTGAATCACATGCAGTTTCTGGTCCTAAGAGCAACAGTTGTTTTCTGGTAAGGAGAGTCACTATTGTGCTCCCATTGCCATACACAGTGCAAATAGCACTCGCATCTGTTCCCAGCAAGTACAGTATACTGGACTGAAGAGAAGCTACTGTTCTTGTCAGTTTCCTAAGCAGAGTTGAACTAGATATGGCCCATGTGTGTAGGAAGCACAGTTCTTTTGTTCTGAGCAAGCTCACTGTTCTGGCCCTATAGGAAACACAGTAGAGTAGAAGAGTGGTCTTTTCTCAAAAGCAGAGTGTGTTTCTGGTAAGGCTAGCTAGTGTTTGTTTCCCAGTCAGAAATGGAGTTGAATCACATGAAGTTTCTGGTCCTACGAGCAAGAGTTGTTTTCTGGTAAGGAGAGTCACTATTGAGCTCCCATTGCCATACACAGTGCAAATACCACTCGCGTCTGTTCCCAGCACGTACAGTGTACTGGACTGAAGAGAAGCTACTGTTCTTGTCAGTTTTCTAAGCAGAGTTGAACTCGATATGGCCCGTGTGTGTAGGAAGCACAGTTCTTTTGTTCTGAGCAAGCTCACTTTTCTGGCCCTTCAAGAAACGCAGTAGAGTAGAAGAGTGCTCTTTTCTCAAAAGCAGAGAGTGTTTACCCTAAGGCGAGCTAGTATTTGTTTCCCAGTCAGAAATGGAGTTGAATCACATGCAGTTTTTGGTCCCACGAGCAAGAGTTTTTTTCTGGTAAGGAGAGTCACTATTGAGCTCCCATTGCCATACACAGTGCACATAGCACTCGCGTCTGTTCCCAGCAAGTACAGTGTACTGGACTGAAGAGAAGCTACTGTTCTTGTCAGTTTCCTAAGCAGAGTTGAACTAGATATGGCCCGTGTGTAGGAAGCACAGTTCTTCTGTTCTGAGCAAGCTCACTGTTCTGGCCCTATAGGAAACACAGTAGAGTAGAAGAGTGCTCTTTTCTCAAAAGCAGAGTGTGTTTCTCGTAAGGCGAGCTAGTGTTGGTTTCCCAGTCAGAAATAAAGTTGAATCACACGCAGTTTTTGGTTACGAGCAAGAGTTGTTTTCTGGTAAGGAGAGTCACTATTGCGCTCCCACTGCCATACACAGTGCAAATAGCACTCGCGTCTGTTCCCAGCAAGTACAGTGTACTGGACTGAAGAGAAGCTACTGTTCTTGTCAGTTTCCTAAGCAGAGTTGAACTAGATATGGCCCGTGTGTGTAGGAAGCACAGTTCTTTTGTTCTGAGCAAGCTCACTGTTCTGGCCCTATAGGAAACACAGTAGAGTAGAAGAGTGCTCTTTTCTCAAAAGCAGAGTTTGTTTCCCCTAAGGCGAGCTAGTGTTTGTTTCCCAGGCAGAAATGGAGTTGAATCACATGCAGTTTCTGGTCCTATGAGCAAGAGTTGTTTTCTGGTAAGGAGAGTCACTATTGGGCTCCCTTTGCCATACACAGTGCAAATAGCACTCGCGTCTGTTCCCAGCATTTACAGTGTACTGGACTGAAGAGAAGCTACTGTTCTTGTCAGTTCCCTAAGCAGAGTTGAACTAGATATGGCCCGTGTGTGGACGAAGCACAGTTCTTTTGTTCTGAGCAAGCTCACTGTTCTGGTCCTATAGGAAACACAGTAGAGTAGAAGAGTGGTCTTTTCTCAAAAGCAGAGTGTGTTTTTCCTAAGCCGAGCTAGTGCTTGTTTCCCAGTCAGAAATGGAGTTGAATCACATGCAGTTTTTGGTCCTACAAGCAAGAGTTGTTTTCTGGTAAGGAGAGTCACTATTGCGCTCCCATTGCCATACACAGTGCAAATAGCACTCGCGTCTGTTCCCAGCAAGTACAGTGTACTGGACTGAAGAGAAGCTACTGTTCTTGTCAGTTTCCTAAGCAGAGTTGAACTAGATATGGCCCGTGTGTGTAGGAAGCACAGTTTTTTGTTCTGAGCAAGCTCACTGTTCTCGCCCTATAGGAAACACAGTAGAGTAGAAGAGTGCTCTTTTCTCATAAGCAGAGTGTGTTTCTGGTAAGGCGAGCTAGTGTTTGTTTCCCAGTCAGAAATAAAGTTGAATCACACGCAGTTTTTGGTCTTACGAGCAAGAGTTGTTTTCTGGTAAGGAGAGTCACTGTTGCGCTCCCATTGCCATACACAGTGCAAATAGCACTCGCGTCTGTTCCCAGCAAGTACAGTGTACTGGACTGAAGAGAAGCTACTGTTCTTGTCAGTTTCCTAAGCAGAGTTGAACTAGATATGGCCCGTGTGTGTAGGAAGCACAGTTCTTTTGTTCTGAGCAAGCTCACTGTTCTGGCCCTATAGGAAACACAGTAGAGTAGAAGAGTGCTCTTTTCTCAAAAGCAGAGTTTGTTTTCCCTAAGGCGAGCTAGTGTTTGTTTCCCAGTCAGAAATGGAGTTGAATCACATGCAGTTTCTGGTCCTACGAGCTACAGTTGTTTTCTGGTAAGGAGAGTCACTATTGCGCTGCCATTGCCATACACAGTGCAAATAGCACTCGCGTCTGTTCCCAGCAAGTACAGTGTACTGGACTGAAGAGAAGCTACTGTTCTTGTCAGTTTCCTAAGCACAGTTGAACTAGATATGGCCCGTGTGTGTAGGAAGCACAGTTCTTTTGTTCTGAACAAGCTCACTGTTCTGGCCCTATAGGAAACACAGTAGAGTAGAAGAGTGGTGTTTTCTCAAAAGCAGAGTGTGTTTCCCCTAAGGCGAGCTAGTGTTTGTTTCCCAGTCAGAAATGGAGTTGAATCACATGCAGTTTCTGGTCCTACGAGCAAGAGTTGTTTTCTGGTAAGGAGAGTCACTATTAAGCTCCCATTGCCATACACAGTGCAAATAGCACTCGCGTCTGTTCCCAGCAAGTACAGTGTACTGGACTGAAGAGAAGGTACTGTTCTTGTCAGTTTCCTAAGCAGAGTTGAACTCGATATGGCCCGTGTGTGTAGGAAGCACAGTTCTTTTGTTCTGAGCAAGCTCACTTTTCTGGCCCTACAAGAAACGCAGTAGAGTAGAAGAGTGCTATTTTCTCAAAAGCAGAGAGTGTTTCCCCTAGGCGAGCTAGTATTTGTTTCCCAGTCAGAAATAGAGTTGAATCACATGCAGTTTCTGGTCCTATGAGCAAGAGTTGTTTTCTGGTAAGGAGAGACACTATTGCGCTCCCATTGCCATACACAGTGCAAATAGCACTCACGTCTGTTCCCTGCAAGTACAGTGTACTGGACTTAAGAGAAGCTACTGTTCTTGTCAGTTTCCTAAGCAGAGTTGAACTAGATATGGCCCGTGTGTGTAGGAAGCACAATTCTTTTGTTCTGAGCAAGCTCACTGTTCTGGCCCTATAGGAAACACAGTAGAGTAGAAGAATGGTCTTTTCTCAAAAGCAGAGTGTGTTTCTGGTAAGGCGAGCTAGTGTTTGTTTCGCAGTTACAAATGGAGTTTAATCACATGAAGTTTTTGGTCCTACGAGCAAGAGTTGTTTTCTGGTAAGGAGAGTCACTATTGTGCCCCCATTGCCATATACAGTGCAAATAGCACTCGCGTCTGTTCCCAGCAAGTACAGTGTACTGGACTGACGAGAAGCTACTGTTCTTGTCAGTTTCCTAAGCAGAGTTGAACTAGATATGGCCCCTGTGTGTAGGAAGCACAGTTTTTTGTTCTGAGCAAGCTCACTGTTCTGGCCCTATAGGAAACACAGTAGAGTAGAAGAGTGCTCTTTTCTCAAAAGCAGAGTGTGTTTCTGGTAAGGCGAGCTAGTGTTTGTTTCCCAGTCAGAAATGGAGTTGAATCACATGCAGTTTCTGGTCCTATGAGCAAGAGTTGTTTTCTGGTAAGGAGAGTCACTATTGAGCTCCCATTGCCATACACAGTGCAAATACCACTCGCGTCTGTACCCAGCACGTACAGTGCACTGGATGAAGAGAAGCTACTGTTCTTGTCAGTTTTCTAAGCAGAGTTGAACTCGATATGGCCCGTGTGTGTAGGAAGCACAGTTCTTTTGTTCTGAGCAAGCTCACTTTACTGGCCCTACAAGAAACGCAGTAGAGTAGAAGAGTGCTCTTTTGTCAAAAGCAGAGAGTGTTTCCCCTAAGGCGAGCTAGTATTTGTTTCCCAGTCAGAAATGGATTTGAATCACATGCAGTTTTTGGTCCTATGAGCAAGAGTTGTTTTCTGGTAAGGAGAGTCACTATTGCGCTCCCATTGCCATACACAGTGCAAATAGCACTCGCATCTGTTCCCAGCAAGTACAGTGTACTGGACTGAAGAGAAGCTACTGTTCTTGTCAGTTTCCTAAGCAGAGTTGAACTAGATATGGCCCGTGTGTGTAGGAAGCACAGTTCTTTGTTCTGAGCAAGCTCACTGTTCTGGCCCTATAAGAAACACAGTAGAGTAGAAGAGTGCTCTTTTCTCAAAAGCAGAGTTTGTTTCCCCTTAGGCGAGCTAGTGTTTGTTTCCCAGTCAGAAATGGAGTTGAATCACCTGAAGTTTCTGGTCCTACAAGCAAGAGTTGTTTAATGGTAAGGAGAGTCACTATTGCGCTCCCATTGCCATACACAGTGCAAATAGCACTCGCGTCTGTTCCCAGCAAGTACAGTGTACTGGACTGAAGAGAAGCTACTGTTCTTGTCAGTTTCCTAAGCAGAGTTGAACTAGATATGGCCCGTGTGTGTAGGAAGCACAATTCTTTTGTTCTGAGCAAGCTCACTGTTCTGGCCCTAAAGGAAACACAGTAGAGTAGAAGAATGGTCTTTTCTCAAAAGCAGAGTGTGTTTCTTCTAAGGTGAGCTAGTGTTTGTTTCCCAGTTAGAAATGGAGTTGAATCACATGCAGTTTTTGGTCCTAGGAGCAAGAGTTGTTTTCTGGTAAGGAGAGTCACTATTGCGCTCCCTTTGCCATACACAGTGCAAATAGCACTCGCGTCTGTTCCCAGCAAGTACAGTGTACTGGACTGAAGAGAAGCTACTGTTCTTGTTAGTTTCCTAAGCAGAGTTGAACTAGATATGGCCCGTGTGTGTAGGAAGCACAGTTTTTTGTTCTGAGCAAGCTCACTGTTCTCGCCCAATAGGAAACACAGTAAAGTAGAAGAGTGCTCTTTTCTCATAAGCAGAGTGTGTTTCTGGTAAGGCGAGCTAGTGTTTGTTTCCCAGTCAGAAATGGAGTTGAATCACATGCAGTTTCTGGTCCTACGAGCAAGAGTTGTTTTCTGGTAAGGAGAGTCACTATTGAGCTCCCATTGCCATACACAGTGCAAATAGCACTCGCATCTGTTCCCAGCAAGTACAGTGTACTGGACTGAATAGAAGCTACTGTTCTTGTCAGTTTCCTAAGCAGAGTTGAACTAGATATAGCCCGTGTGTGTAGGAAGCACAGTTCTTTTGTTCTGAGCAAGCTCACTGTTCTGGCCCTATGGGAAACACAGTAGAGTAGAAGAGTGCTCTTTTCTCAAAAGCAGAGTGTGTTTCTCGTAAGGCGAGCTAGTGTTGGTTTCCCAGTCAGAAATAAAGTTGAATCACACGCAGTTTTTGGTCTTACGAGCAAGAGTTGTTTTCTGGTAAGGAGAGTCACTGTTGCGCTCCCATTGCCATACACAGATCAAAAAGCACTCGCGTCTGTTCCCAGCAAGTACAGTGTACTGGACTGAAGAGAAGCTACTGTTCTTGTCAGTTTCGTAAGCAGAGTTGAACTAGATGTGGCCCGTGTGTGTAGGAAGCACAGTTCTTTTGTTCTGAGCAAGCTCACTGTTGTGGCCCTATAGGAAACACAGTAGAGTAGAAGAGTGCTCTTTTCTCAAAAGCAGAGTTTGTTTTCCCTAAGGCGAGCTAGTGTTTGTTTCCCAGTCAGAAATGGAGTTGAATCACCTGAAGTTTCTGGTCCTAAGAGCAAGAGTTGTTTTCTGGTAAGGAGAGTCACTATTGCGCTCCCATTGCCATACACAGTGCAAATAGCACTCGCGTCTGTTCCCAGCAAGTACAGTGTACTGGACTGAAGAGAAGCTACTGTTCTTGTCAGTTTCCTAAGCAGAGTTGGACTAGATATGGCCCGTGTGTGTAGGAAGCACAATTCTTTTGTTCTGAGCAAGCTCACTGTTCTGGCACTATATGAAACACAGTAGAGTAGAAGAGTGCTCTTTTCTCAAAAGCAGAGTGTGTTTCTTCTAAGGCGAGCTAGTGTTTGTTTCCCAGTCAGAAATGGAGTTGAATCACATGCAGTTTCTGGTCCTACGAGCAAGAGTTGTTTTCTGGTAAGGAGAGTCACTATTGCGCTGCCATTGCCATACACAGTGCAAATAGCACTCGCGTCTGTTCCCAGCAAGTACAGTGTACTGGACTGAAGAGAAGCTACTGTTCTTGTCAGTTTCCTAAGCAGAGTTGAACTAGATATGGCCCGTGTGTGTAGGAAGCACAGTTCTTTTGTTCTGAGCAAGCTCACTGTTCTGGCCCTATAGGAAACACAGTAGAGTAGAAGAGTGCTCTTTTCTCAAAAGCAGAGTTTGTTTTCCCTAAGGCGAGCTAGTGTTTGTTTCCCAGTCAGAAATGGAGTTGAATCACCTGAAGTTTCTGGTCCTAAGAGCAAGAGTTGTTTTCTGGTAAGGAGAGTCACTATTGCGCTCCCATTGCCATACACAGTGCAAATAGCACTCGCGTCTGTTCCCAGCAAGTACAGTGTACTGGACTGAAGAGAAGCTACTGTTCTTGTCAGTTTCCTAAGCAGAGTTGGACTAGATATGGCCCGTGTGTGTAGGAAGCACAATTCTTTTGTTCTGAGCAAGCTCACTGTTCTGGCCCTATAGGAAACACAGTAGAGAAGAAGAGTGCTCTTTTCTCAAAAGCAGAGTGTGTTTCTTCTAAGGCGAGCTAGTGTTTGTTTCCCAGTCAGAAATGGAGTTGAATCACATGCAGTTTCTGGTCCTACGAGCAACAGTTGTTTTCTGGTAAGGAGAGTCACTATTGAGCTGCCATTGCCATACACAGTGCAAATAGCACTCGCGTCTGTTCCCAGCAAGTACAGAGTACTGGACTGAAGAGAAGCTACTGTTCTTGTCAGTTTCCTAAGCACAGTTGAACTAGATATGGCCCCTGTGTGTAGGAAGCACAGTTCTTTTGTTCTAAGCAAGCTCACTGTTCTGGCCCTATAGGAAACACAGTAGAGTAGAAGAATGGTGTTTTCTCAAAAGCAGAGTGTGTTTCCCCTAAGGCGAGCTAGTGTTTGTTTCCCAGTCCTAAATGGAGTTGAATCACATGCAGTTTCTGGTCCTACGAGCAAGAGTTGTTTTCTGGTAAGGAGAGTGACTATTGAGCTCCCATTGCCATACACAGTGCAAATAGCACTCGCGTCTGTTCCCAGCAAGTACAGTGTACTGGACTGAAGAGAAGGTACTGTTCTTGTCAGTTTCCTAAGCAGAGTTTAACTCGATATGGCCCGTGTGTGTAGGAAGCACAGTTCTTTTGTTCTGAGCAAGCTCACTTTTCTGGCCCTACAAGAAACGCAGTAGAGTAGAAGAGTGCTATTTTCTCAAAAGCAGAGAGTGTTTCGCCTAGGCGAGCTAGTATTTGTTTCCCAGTCAGAAATGGAGTTGAATCACATGCAGTTTCTGGTCCTATGAGCAAGAGTTGTTTTCTGATAAGGAGAGTCACTATTGCGCTCCCATTGCCATACACAGTGCAAATAGCACTCACGTCTGTTCCCTGCAAGTACAGTGTACTGGACTGAAGAGAAGCTACTGTTCTTGTCAGTTTCCTAAGCAGAGTTGAACTAGATATGGCCCGTGTGTGTAGGAAGCACAATTCTTTTGTTCTGAGCAAGCTCACTGTTCTGGCCCTATAGGAAACACAGTAGAGTAGAAGAATGGTCTTTTCTCAAAAGCAGAGTGTGTTTCTTCTAAGGTGAGCTAGTGTTTGTTTCCCAGTTAGAAATGGAGTTTAATCACATGAAGTTTTTGTTCCTACGAGCAAGAGTTGTTTTCTGGTAAGGAGAGTCACTATTGTGCTCCCATTGCCATATACAGTGCAAATAGCACTCGCGTCTGTGCCCAGCAAGTACAGTGTACTGGACTGAAGAGAAGCTACTGTTCTTGTCAGTTTCCTAAGCAGAGTTGAACTAGATATGGCCCGTATGTGTAGGAAGCAAAGTTTTTTGTTCTGAGCAAGCTCACTGTTCTGGCCCTATAGGAAACACAGTAGAGTAGAAGAGTGCTCTTTTCTCAAAAGCAGAGTGTGTTTCTGGTAAGGCGAGCTAGTGTTTGTTTCCCAGTCAGAAATGGAGTTGAATCACATGCAGTTTCTGGTCCTACGAGCAAGAGTTGTTTTCTGGTAAGGAGAGTCACTATTGAGCTCCCATTGCCATACACAGTACAAATAGCACTCGCATCTGTTCCCAGCAAGTACAGTGTACTGGATTGAAGAGAAGCTACTGTTCTTGTCAGTTTCCTAAGCAGAGTTGAACTAGATATGGCCCGTGTGTGTAGGAAGCACAGTTCTTTTGTTCTGAGCAAGCTCACTGTTCTGTCCCTATAGGAAACACAGTAGAGTAGAAGAGTGGTCTTTTCTCAAAAGCAGAGTGTGTTTCTTCTAAGGTGAGCTAGTATTTGTTTCACAGTCAGAAATGGAGTTAAATCACATGCAGTTTTTGGTCCTACGAGCAACAGTTGTTTTCTGGTAAGGAGAGTCACTATTGCTCTCCCATTGCCATACACAGTACAAATAGCACTCGCGTCTGTTCCCAGCAAGTACAGTGTACTGGACTGAAGAGAAGCTACTGTTCTTGTCAGTTTCCTAAGCAGAGTTGAACTAGATATGGCCCGTGTGTGTAGGAAGCACAGTTCTTTTGTTCTGAGCAAGCTCACTGTTGTGGAACTATAGGAAACACAGTAGAGAAGAGTGGTCTTTTCTCAAAAGCAGAGTGTGTTTCTTCTAAGGCGAGCTAGTGTTGGTTTCCCAGTCAGAAATAAAGTTGAATCACACGCAGTTTTTGGTCTTACGAGCAAGAGTTTTTTTCTGGTAAGGAGAGTCACTATTGCACTCCCATTGCCATTCACAGTGCAAATAGCACTCGCGTCTGTTCCCAGCAAGTACAGTGTACTGGACTGAAGAGAAGCTACTGTTCTTGTCAGTTTTCTAAGCAGAGTTTAACTCGATATGGCCCGTGTGTGTAGGAAGCACAGTTCTTTTGTTCTGAGCAAGCTCACTTTTCTGGCCCTTCAAGAAACACAGTAGAGTAGAAGAGTGCTCTTTTCTCAAAAGCAGAGAGTGTTTACCCTAAGGCGAGCTAGTATTTGTTTCCCAGTCAGAAATGGAGTTGAATTACATGCAGTTTTTGGTCCCACGAGCAAGAGATTTTTTCTGGTAAGGAGAGTCACTATTGAGCTCCCATTGCCATACACAGTGCACATAGCACTCGCGTCTGTTCCCAGCAAGTACAGTGTACTGGACTGAAGAGAAGCTATTGTTCTTGTCAGTTTCCTAAGCAGAGTTGAACTAGATATGGCCCGTGTGTGTAGGAAGCACAGTTCTTCTGTTCTGAGCAAGCTCACTGTTCTGGCCCTGTAGGAAACACAGTAGAGTAGAAGAGTGCTCTTTTCTCAAAAGCAGAGTGTATTTCTCGTAAGGCGAGCTAGTGTTGGTTTCCCAGTCAGAAATAAAGTTTAATCACACGCAGTTTTTGGTTACGAGCAAGAGTTGTTTTCTGGTAAGGAGAGTCACTATTGCGCTCCCATTGCCATACACAGTGCAAATAGCACTCGCGTCTGTTCCCAGCAAGTACAGTGTACTGGACTGAAGAGAAGCTACTGTTCTTGTCAGTTTCCTAAGCAGAGTTGAACTAGATATGGCCCTTGTGTGTAGGAAGCACAGTTCTTTTGTTCTGAGCAAGCTCACTGTTCTGGCCCTATAGGAAACACAGTAGAGTAGAAGAGTGCTCTTTTCTCAAAAGCAGAGTTTGTTTCCCCTAAGGCGAGCTAGTGTTTGTTTCCCAGGCAGAAATGGAGTTGAATCACATGCAGTTTCTGGTCCTATGAGCAAGAGTTGTTTTCTGGTAAGGAGAGTCACTATTGCGCTGCCATTGCCATACACAGTGCAAATAGCACTCGCGTCTGTTCCCAGCAAGTACAGTGTACTGGACTGAAGAGAAGCTACTGTTCTTGTCAGTTTCCTAAGCAGAGTTGAACTAGATATGGCCCGTGTGTGTAGGAAGCACAGTTCTTTTGTTCTGAGCAAGCTCACTGTTGTGGAACTATAGGAAACACAGTAGAGTAGAAGAGGGCTCTTTTCTCAAAAGCAGAGTGTGTTTCTCGTAAGGCGAGCTAGTGTTGGTTTCCCAGTCAGAAATAAAGTTGAATCACACGCAGTTTTTGGTCTTACCAGCAAGAGTTGTTTTCTGGTAAGGAGAGTCACTATTGCGCTCCCATTGCCATACACAGTGCAAATAGCACTCGCGTCTGTTCCCAGCAAGTACAGTTTACTGGACTGAAGAGAAGCTACTGTTCTTGTCAGTTTCCTAAGCAGAGTTGAACTAGATATGGCCTGTGTGTGTAGGAAGCACAGTTCTTTTGTTCTGAGCAAGCTCACTGTTGTGGAACTATAGGAAACACAGTAGAGTAGAAGAGTGCTCTTTTCTCAAAAGCAGAGTGTGTTTCTTCTAAGGCGAGCTAGTGTTTGTTTCCCAGTCACAAATGGAGTTGAATCACATGCAGTTTCTGGTCCTAAGAGCAACAGTTGTTTTCTGGTAAGGAGAGTCACTATTGTGCTCCCATTGCCATACACAGTGCAAATATCACTCGCATCTGTTCCCAGCAAGTACAGTGTACTGGACTGAAGAGAAGCTACTGTTCTTGTCAGTTTCCTAAGCAGAGTTGAACTAGATATGGCCCGTGTGTGTAGGAAGCACAGTTCTTTTGTTCTGAGCAAGCTCACTGTTCTGGCCCTATAGGAAACACAGTAGAGTAGAAGAGTGGTCTTTTCTCAAAAGCAGAGTGTGTTTCTTCTAAGGCGAGCTAGTATTTGTTTCCCAGTCAGAAATGGAGTTGAATCACATGCAGTTTTTGGTCCTACGAGCAAGAGTTGTTTTCTGGTAAGGAGAGTCACTATTGCGCTGCCATTGCCATACACAGTGCAAATAGCACTCGCGTCTGTTCCCAGCAAGTACAGTGTACTGGACTGAAGAGAAGCTACTGTTCTTGTCAGTTTCCTAAGCAGAGTTGAACTAGATATGGCCCGTGTGTGTAGGAAGCACAGTTCTTTTGTTCTGAGCAAGCTCACTGTTGTGGAACTATAGGAAACACAGTAGAGTAGAAGAGGGCTCTTTTCTCAAAAGCAGAGTGTGTTTCTCGTAAGGCGAGCTAGTGTTGGTTTCCCAGTCAGAAATAAAGTTGAATCACACGCGGTTTTTGGTCTTACGAGCAAGAGTTGTTTTCTGGTAAGGAGAGTCACTATTGCACTCCCATTGCCATACACAGTGCAAATAGCACTCGCGTCTGTTCCCAGCAAGTACAGTGTACTGGACTGAAGAGAAGCTACTATTCTTGTCAGGTTCCTAAGCAGAGTTGAACTAGATATGGCCTGTGGGTGTAGGAAGCACAATTCTTCTGTTCTGAGCAAGCACACTGTTCTGGCCCTATAGGAAACACAGTAGAGTAGAAGAGTGCTCTTTTCTCAAAAGCAGAGTGTGTTTCTCGTAAGGCGAGCTAGTGTTTGTTTCCCAGTCAGAAATGGAGTTGAATCACATGCAGTTTCTGGTCCTACGAGCAAGAGTTGTTTTCTGGTAAGGAGAGTCACTATTTAGCTCCCATTGCCATACACAGTGCAAATACCACTCGCGTCTGTTCCCAGCACGTACAGTGTACTGGACTGAAGAGAAGCTACTGTTCTTGTCAGTTTTCTAAGCAGAGTTGAACTCGATATGGCCCGTGTGTGTAGGAAGCACAGTTCTTTTGTTCTGAGCAAGCTCACTTTTCTGGCCCTTCAAGAAACGCAGTAGAGTAGAAGAGTGCTCTTTTCTCAAAAGCAGAGAGTGTTTCCCCTAAGGCGAGCTAGTATTTGTTTCCCAGTCAGAAATGGAGTTGAATCACATGCAGTTTTTGGTCCTACGAGCAAGAGTTGTTTTCTGGTAAGGAGAGTCACTATTGAGCTCCCATTGCCATACACAGTGCACATAGCACTCGCGTCTGTTCCCAGCAAGTACAGTGTACTGGACTGAAGAGAAGCTACTGTTCTTGTCAGTTTCCTAAGCAGAGTTGAACTAGATATGGCCCGTGTGTAGGAAGCACAGTTCTTCTGTTCTGAGCAAGCTCACTCTTCTGGCCCTATAGGAAACACAGTAGAGTAGAAGAGTGCTCTTTTCTCAAAAGCAGAGTGTGTTTCTCGTAAGGCGAGCTAGTGTTGGTTTCCCAGTCAGAAATAAAGTTGAATCACAGGCAGTTTTTGGTTACGAGCAAGAGTTGTTTTCTGGTAAGGAGAGTCACTATTGCGCTCCCACTGCCATACACAGTGCAAATAGCACTCGCGTCTGTTCCCAGCAAGTACAGTGTACTGGACTGAAGAGAAGCTACTGTTCTTGTCAGTTTCCTAAGCAGAGTTGAACTAGATATGGCCCGTGTGTGTAGGAAGCACAGTTCTTTTGTTCTGAGCAAGCTCACTGTTCTGGCCCTATAGGAAACACAGTAGAGTAGAAGAGTGCTCTTTTCTCAAAAGCAGAGTTTGTTTCCCCTAAGGCGAGCTAGTGTTTTTTTCCCAGGCAGAAATGGAGTTGAATCACATGCAGTTTCTGGTCCTATGAGCAAGAGTTGTTTTCTGGTAAGGAGAGTCACTATTGGGCTCCCTTTGCCATACACAGTGCAAATAGCACTCGCGTCTGTTCCCAGCATTTACAGTGTACTGGACTGAAGAGAAGCTACTGTTCTTGTCAGTTCCCTAAGCAGAGTTGAACTAGATATGGCCCGTGTGTGGACGAAGCACAGTTCTTTTGTTCTGAGCAAGCTCACTGTTCTGGTCCTATAGGAAACACAGTAGAGTAGAAGAGTGGTCTTTTCTCAAAAGCAGAGTGTGTTTTTCCTAAGCCGAGCTAGTGCTTGTTTCCCAGTCAGAAATGGAGTTGAATCACATGCAGTTTTTGGTCCTACAAGCAAGAGTTGTTTTCTGGTAAGGAGAGTCACTATTGCGCTCCCATTGCCATACACAGTGCAAATAGCACTCGCGTTTGTTCCCAGCAAGTACAGTGTACTGGACTGAAGAGAAGCTACTGTTCTTGTCAGTTTCCTAAGCAGAGTTGAACTAGATATGGCCCGTGTGTGTAGGAAGCACAGTTCTTTTGTTCTGAGCAATCTCACTGTTCTGGGGCTATAGGAAACACAGTAGAGTAGAAGAGTGGTCTTTTCTCAAAAGCGGAGTGCGTTTCTTCTAAGGCGAGCAAGTGTTTGTTTCCCAGGCAGAAATGGAATTGAATCACATGCAATTTTTGGTCCTATGAGCAAGAGTTGTTTTCTGGTAAGGAGAGTCACTATTGCGCTCCCATTACCATACACAGTGCAAATAGCACTCGTGTCTGTTCCCAGCATGTACAGTGTACTGGACTGAAGAGAAGCTACTGTTCTTGTCAGTTTCCTAAGCAGAGTTGAACTAGATATGGCCCGTCTGTGTAGGAAGCACAGTTCTTTGTTCTGAGCAACTTCACTGTTCTGGCCCTATAGGAAACACAGTAGAGTAGAAGAGTGCTCTTTTCTCAAAAGCAGAGTGTGTTTCTCTTAAGGCGAGCTAGGGTTTGTTTCCCAGTCAGAAATGGAGTTGAATCACATGCAGTTTCTTGTCCTACGAGCAAGAGGTGTTTTCTGGTAAGGAGAGTCACTATTGCGCTCCCATTGCCATACACAGTGCAAATAGCACTCGCGTCTGTTCCCAGCATGTACAGTGTACTACACTGAAGAGAAGCTACTCTTCTTTTCAGTTTCGTAAGGAGAGTTGTACTAGATATGGCCAGTTTGTGGAGGAAGCACAGTTCTTTTGTTCTGAGCAAGCTCACTGTTGTGGCCCTATAGGAAACACAGTAGAGTAGAAGAGTGGTCTTTTCTGAAAAGCAGAGTGTGTTTCTTCTAAGGCGAGCTAGTGTTTGTTTCCCAGTCAGAAATGGAGTTGAATCACATGCAGTTTTTGGTCCAACGGTCAAGAGTTGTTCTCTGGTAAGGAGAGTCACTATTGCGCTCCCATTGTCATACACAGTGCAAATAGCACTCGCGTCTGTTCCCAGCAAGTACAGTGTACTGGACTGAAGAGAAGCTACTGTTCTTGTCAGTTTCCTAAGCAGAGTTGAACTAGATATGGCTCGTGTGTGTAGGAAGCACAGTTCTTTGTTCTGAGCAACTTCACTCTTCTGGCCCTATAGGAAACACAGTAGAGTAGAAGAGTGCTCTTTTCTCAAAGCAGAGTGTGTTTCTCGTAAGGCGAGCTAGTGTTTGTTTCCCAGTCAGAAATGGAGTTGAATCACATGCAGTTTCTGGTCCTACGAGCCTGAGTTGTTTTCTGGTAAGGAGAGTCACTATTGAGCTCCCATTGCCATACACAGTGCAAATAGCACTCGCATCTGGTCCAGCAAATACAGTGTACTGGACTGAAGAGAAGCTACTGTTCTTGTCAGTTTCCTAAGCAGAGTTGAACTAGATATGGCCCGTGTGTGTAGGCAGCACAGTTCTTTTGTTCTGAGCAAGCTCACTGTTCTGTCCCTATAGGAAACACAGTAGAGTAGAAGAGTGGTCTTTTCTCAAAAGCAGAGTGTGTTTCTTCTAAGGCGAGCTAGTATTTGTTTCCCAGTCAGAAATGGAGTTGAATCACATGCAGTTTCTGGTCCTACGAGCAAGAGTTGTTTTCTGGTAAGGAGAGTCACTATTGCGCTCCCATTGCCATTCACAGTGCAAATAGCACTCGCGTCTGTTCCCAGCAAGTACAGTGTACTGGACTGAAGAGAAGCTACTGTTCTTGTCAGTTTCCTAAGCAGAGTTGAACTAGATATGGCCCGTGTGTGTAGGAAGCACAGTTCTTTTGTTCTGAGCAAGCTCACTGTTCTGGCCCTATGGGAAACACAGTAGAGTAGAAGAGTGCTCTTTTCTCAAAAGCAGAGTGTGTTTCTCGTAAGGCGAGCTAGTGTTGGTTTCCCAGTCAGAAATAAAGTTGAATCACACGCAGTTTTTGGTCTTACGAGCAAGAGTTGTTTTCTGGTAAGGAGAGTCACTGTTGCGCTCCCATTGCCATACACAGTGCAAAAAGCACTCGCGTCTGTTCCCAGCAAGTACAGTGTACTGGACTGAAGAGAAGCTACTGTTCTTGTCAGTTTCGTAAGCAGAGTTGAACTAGATATGGCCCGTGTGTAGGAAGCACAGTTCTTTTGTTCTGAGCAAGCTCACTGTTCTGGCCCTATAGGAAACACAGTAGAGTAGAAGAGTGCTCTTTTCTCAAAAGCAGAGTTTGTTTTCCCTAAGGCGAGCTAGTGTTTGTTTCCCAGTCAGAAATGGAGTTGAATCACCTGAAGTTTCTGGTCCTAAGAGCAAGAGTTGTTTTCTGGTAAGGAGAGTCACTATTGCGCTCCCATTGCCATACACAGTGCAAATAGCACTCGCGTCTGTTCCCAGCAAGTACAGTGTACTGGACTGAAGAGAAGCTACTGTTCTTGTCAGTTTCCTAAGCAGAGTTGAACTAGATATGGCCCGTGTGTGTAGGAAGCACAGTTCTTTTGTTCTGTGCAAGCTCACTGTTCTGGCCCTATAGGAAACACAGTAGAGTAGAAGAGTGCTCTTTTCTCAAAAGCAGAGTTTGTTTCCCCTAAGGCGAGCTAGTGTTTGTTTCCCAGGCAGAAATGGAGTTGAATCACATGCAGTTTCTGGTCCTATGAGCAAGAGTTGTTTTCTGGTAAGGAGAGTCACTATTGGGCTCCCTTTGCCATACACAGTGCAAATAGCACTCGCGTCTGTTCCCAGCATTTACAGTGTACTGGACTGAAGAGAAGCTACTGTTCTTGTCAGTTCCCTAAGCAGAGTTGAACTAGATATGGCCCGTGTGTGGACGAAGCACAGTTCTTTTGTTCTGAGCAAGCTCACTGTTCTGGTCCTATAGGAAACACAGTAGAGTAGAAGAGTGGTCTTTTCTCAAAAGCAGAGTGTGTTTTTCCTAAGCCGAGCTAGTGCTTGTTTCCCAGTCAGAAATGGAGTTGAATCACATGCAGTTTTTGGTCCTACAAGCAAGAGTTGTTTTCTGGTAAGGAGAGTCACTATTGCGCTCCCATTGCCATACACAGTGCAAATAGCACTCGCGTTTGTTCCCAGCAAGTACAGTGTACTGGACTGAAGAGAAGCTACTGTTCTTGCCAGTTTCCTAAGCAGAGTTGAACTAGATATGGCCCGTGTGTGTAGGAAGCACAGTTCTTTTGTTCTGAGCAATCTCACTGTTCTGGGGCTATAGGAAACACAGTAGAGTAGAAGAGTGGTCTTTTCTCAAAAGCGGAGTGCGTTTCTTCTAAGGCGAGCAAGTGTTTGTTTCCCAGGCAGAAATGGAATTGAATCACATGCAATTTTTGGTCCTATGAGCAAGAGTTGTTTTCTGGTAAGGAGAGTCACTATTGTGCTCCCATTGCCATACACAGTGCAAATAGCACTCGTGTCTGTTCCCAGCATGTACAGTGTACTGGACTGAAGAGAAGCTACTGTTCTTGTCAGTTTCCTAAGCAGAGTTCAACTAGGTATGGCCCGTCTGTGTAGGAAGCACAGTTCTTTGTTCTCAGCAACTTCACTGTTCTGGCCCTATAGGAAACACAGTAGAGTAGAAGAGTGCTCTTTTCTCAAAAGCAGAGTGTGTTTTTCTTAAGGCGAGCTAGGGTTTGTTTCCCAGTCAGAAATGGAGTTGAATCACATGCCTTTTCCTGTCCTACGAGCAAGAGGTGTTTTCTGGTAAGGAGAGTCACTATTGCGCTCCCATTGCCATACACAGTGCAAATAGCACTCGCGTCTGTTCCCAGCATGTACAGTGTACTACACTGAAGAGAAGCTACTCTTCTTTTCAGTTTCGTAAGGAGAGTTGTACTAGATATGGCCAGTTTGTGGAGGAAGCACAGTTCTTTTGTTCTGAGCAAGCTCACTGTTCTGGCCCTATAGGAAACACAGTAGAGTAGAAGAGTGGTCTTTTCTGAAAAGCAGAGTGTGTTTCTTCTAAGGCGAGCTAGTGTTTGTTTCCCAGTCAGAAATGGAGTTGAATCACATGCAGTTTTTGGTCCAACGGTCAAGAGTTTTTTTCTGGTAAGGAGAGTCACTATTGCGCTCCCATTGTCATACACAGTGCAAATAGCACTCGCGTCTGTTCCCAGCAAGTACAGTGTACTGGACTGAAGAGAAGCTACTGTTCTTGTCAGTTTCGTAAGCAGAGTTGAACTAGATGTGGCCCGTGTGTGTAGGAAGCACAGTTCTTTTGTTCTGAGCAAGCTCACTGTTCTGGCCTTATGGGAAACACAGTAGAGTAGAAGAGTGCTCTTTTCTCAAAAGCAGAGTGTGTTTCTCGTAAGGCGAGCTAGTGTTGGTTTCCCAGTCAGAAATAAAGTTGAATCACACGCAGTTTTTGGTCTTACGAGCAAGAGTTGTTTTCTGGTAAGGAGAGTCACTGTTGCGCTCCCATTGCCATACACAGTGCAAAAAGCACTCGCGTCTGTTCCCAGCAAGTACAGTGTACTGGACTGAAGAGAAGCTACTGTTCTTGTCAGTTTCGTAAGCAGAGTTGAACTAGATATGGCCCGTGTGTGTAGGAAGCACAGTTCTTTTGTTCTGAGCAAGCTCACTGTTCTGGCCCTATAGGAAACACAGTAGAGTAGAAGAGTGTTCTTTTCTCAAAAGCAGAGTTTGTTTTCCCTAAGGCGAGCTAGTGTTTGTTTCCCAGTCAGAAATGGAGTTGAATCACCTGAAGTTTCTGGTCCTAAGAGCAAGAGTTGTTTTCTGGTAAGGAGAGTCACTATTGCGCTCCCATTGCCATACACAGTGCAAATAGCACTCGCGTCTGTTCCCAGCAAGTACAGTGTACTGGACTGAAGAGAAGCTACTGTTCTTGTCAGTTTCCTAAGCAGAGTTGGACTAGATATGGCCCGTGTGTGTAGGAAGCACAATTCTTTTGTTCTGAGCAAGCTCACTGTTCTGGCCCTATATGAAACACAGTAGAGTAGAAGAGTGCTCTTTTCTCAAAAGCAGAGTGTGTTTCTTCTAAGGCGAGCTAGTGTTTGTTTCCCAGTCAGAAATGGAGTTGAATCACATGCAGTTTCTGGTCCTACGAGCAAGAGTTGTTTTCTGGTAAGGAGAGTCACTATTGCGCTGCCATTGCCATACACAGTGTAAATAGCACTCGCGTCTGTTCCCAGCAAGTACAGTGTACTGGACTGAAGAGAAGCTACTGTTCTTGTCAGTTTCCTAAGCACAGTTGAACTAGATATGGCCCGTGTGTGTAGGAAGCACAGTTTTTTGTTCTGAGCAAGCTCACTGTTCTGGCCGTATAGGAAACACAGTAGAGTAGAAGAGTGCTCTTTTCTCAAAAGCAGAGTGTGTTTCTGGTAAGGCGAGCTAGTGTTTGTTTCCCAGTCAGAAATGGAGTTGAATCACATGCAGTTTCTGGTCCTACGAGCAAGAGTTGTTTTCTGGTAAGGAGAGTCACTATTGAGCTCCCATTGCCATACACAGTACAAATAGCACTCGCCTCTGTTCCCAGCAAGTACAGTGTACTGGATTGAAGAGAAGCTACTGTTCTTGTCAGTTTCCTAAGCAGAGTTGAACTAGATATGGCCCGTGTGTGTAGGAAGCACAGTTCTTTTGTTCTGAGCAAGCTCACTGTTCTGTCCCAGTAGGAAACACAGTAGAGTAGAAGAGTGGTCTTTTGTCAAAAGCAGAGTGTGTTTCTTCTAAGGCAAGCTAGTGTTTGTTTCCCAGTCAGAAATGGAGTTGAATCACACGCAGTTTTTGGTCTTACGAGCAAGGGTTGTTTTCTGGTAAGGAGAGTCACTATTGCACTCCCATTGCCATACACAGTGCAAATAGCACTCGCGTCTGTTCCCAGCAAGTGCAGTGTACTGGACTGAAGAGAAGCTACTGTTCTTGTCAGTTTCCTAAGCAGAGTTGAACTAGATATGGCCCGTGTGTGTAGGAAGCACAGTTCTTTTGTTCTGAGCAAGCTCACTGTTCTGGCCCTATAGGAAACACAGTAGAGTAGAAGAGTGCTCTTTTCTCAAAAGCAGAGTTTGTTTCCCCTAAGGCGAGCTAGTGTTTGTTTCCCAGGCAGAAATGGAGTTGAATCACATGCAGTTTCTGGTCCTATGAGCAAGAGTTGTTTTCTGGTAAGGAGAGTCACTATTGGGCTCCCTTTGCCATACACAGTGCAAATAGCACTCGCGTCTGTTCCCAGCATTTACAGTGTACTGGACTGAAGAGAAGCTACTGTTCTTGTCAGTTCCCTAAGCAGAGTTGAACTAGATATGGCCCGTGTGTGGACGAAGCACAGTTCTTTGTTCTGAGCAAGCTCACTGTTCTGGTCCTATAGGAAACACAGTAGAGTAGAAGAGTGGTCTTTTCTCAAAAGCAGAGTGTGTTTTTCCTAAGCCGAGCTAGTGCTTGTTTCCCAGTCAGAAATGGAGTTGAATCACATGCAGTTTTTGGTCCTACAAGCAAGAGTTGTTTTCTGGTAAGGAGAGTCACTATTGCGCTCCCATTGCCATACACAGTGCAAATAGCACTCGCGTTTGTTCCCAGCTTGTACAGTGTACTGGACTGAAGAGAAGCTACTGTTCTTGCCAGTTTCCTAAGCAGAGTTGAACTAGATATGGCCCGTGTGTGGAGGAAGCACAGTTCTTTTCTTCTGAGCAAGCTCACTGTTCTGTCCCTATAGGAAACACAGTAGAGTAGACGAGTGGTCTTTTATCAAAAGCAGAGTGTGTTTCTTCTAAGGCGAGCTAGTATTTGTTTCCCAGTCAGAAATGGAGTTGAATCACATGCAGTTTCTGGTCCTACGAGCAAGAGTTGTTTTCTGGTAAGGAAAGTCACTATTGTGCAACCATTGCCATACACAGTACAAATAGCACTCGCATCTGTTCACAGCATGTACAGTGTACTGGACTGAAGAGAAGCTACTGTTCTTGTCAGTTTCCTAAGCAGAGTTGAACTAGATATGGCCCGTTTGTGTAGGAAGCACAGTTCTTTTGTTCTGAGCAATCTCACTGTTCTGGGGCTATAGGAAACACAGTAGAGTAGAAGAGTGGTCTTTTCTCAAAAGCGGAGTGCGTTTCTTCTAAGGCGAGCAAGTGTTTGTTTCCCAGGCAGAAATGGAATTGAATCACATGCAATTTTTGGTCCTATGAGCAAGAGTTGTTTTCTGGTAAGGAGAGTCACTATTGCGCTCCCATTGCAATACACAGTGCAAATAGCACTCGTGTCTGTTCCCAGCATGTACAGTGTACTGGACTGAAGAGAAGCTACTGTTCTTGTCAGTTTCCTAAGCAGAGTTGAACTAGATATGGCCCGTCTGTGTAGGAAGCACAGTTCTTTGTTCTGAGCAACTTCACTGTTCTGGCCCTATAGGAAACACAGTAGAGTAAGAAGAGTGCTCTTTTCTCAAAAGCAGAGTGTGTTTCTCTTAAGGCGAGCTAGGGTTTGTTTCCCAGTCAGAAATGGAGTTGAATCACATGCAGTTTCTTGTCCTACGAGCAAGAGGTGTTTTCTGGTAAAGAGAGTCACTATTGCGCTCCCATTGCCATACACAGTGCAAATAGCACTCGCGTCTGTTCCCAGCATGTACAGTGTACTACACTGAAGAGAAGCTACTCTTCTTTTCAGTTTCGTAAGGAGAGTTGTACTAAATATGGCCAGTTTGTGGAGGAAGCACAGTTCTTTTGTTCTGAGCAAGCTCACTGTTCTGGCCCTATAGGAAACACAGTAGAGTAGAAGAGTGGTCTTTTCTGAAAAGCAGAGTGTGTTTCTTCTAAGGCGAGCTAGTGTTTGTTTCCCAGTCAGAAATGGAGTTGAATCACATGCAGTTTTTGGTCCTACGCGCAAGAGTTGTTTTCTGGTAAGGAGAGTCACTATTGCGCTCCCATTGTCATACACAGTGCAAATAGCACTCGCGTCTGTTCCCAGCAAGTACAGTGTACTGGACTGAAGAGAAGCTACTGTTCTTGTAAGTTTCCTAAGCAGAGTTGAACTAGATATGACCCGTGTGTGTAGGAAGCACAGTTCTTTGTTCTGAGCAACCTAACTGTTCTGGCACTATAGGAAACACAGTAGAGTAGATGAGTGCTCTTTTCTCAAAAGCAGAGTGTGTTTCTCGTAAGGCGAGCTAGTGTTTGTTTCGCAGTCAGAAATGGAGTTGAATCACATGCAGTTTCTGGTCCTACGAGCAAGAGTTGTTTTCTGGTAAGGAGAGTCACTATTGCGCTCCCATTGCCATACACAGTGCAAATAGCACTCGCGTCTATTCCCAGCATGTACAGTGTACTACACTGAAGAGAAGCTACTGTTCTTTTCAGTTTCCTAAGCAGAGTTGAACTAGATATGGCCCGTGTGTTTAGGAAGCACAGTTCTTTTGTTCTGAGCAAGCTCACTGTTCTGGCACTATGGGAAACACAGTAGAGTAGAAGAGTGGTCTTTCCTCAAAAGCAGAGTGTGTTTCTTCTAAGGCGAGCTAGTGTTTGTTTCGCAGTCAGAAATGGAGTTGAATCACATGCAGTTTCTGGTCCTACGAGCAAGAGTTGTTTTCTGGTAAGGAGAGTCACTATTGTGCTCCCATTGCCATACACATTTCAAATAGCACTCGTGTCTGTTCCCAGCAAGTACAGTGTACTGGACTGAAGAGAAGCTACTGTTCTTGTCAGTTTCCTAAGCAGAGTTGAACTAGATATGGCCTGTGTGTGTAGGAAGCACAGTTCTTTTGTTCTGAGCAACCTCACTGTTCTGGGCCTATAGGAAACACAGTAGACTAGAAGAGTGGTCTTTCCTCAAAAGCAGAGTGTGTTTCTTCCAAGGCTGGCTAGTGTTTGTTTCCCAGTCAGAAATGGAGTTGAATCACATGCAGTTTCTGGTCCTATGAGCAAGAGTTGTTTTCTGGTAAGGAGAGTCACTATTGCGCTCCCATTGCCATACACAGAGCAAATAGCACTCGCATCTGTTCCCAGCATGTACAGTGTACTGGACTGAAGAGAAGCTACTGTTCTTGTCAGTTCCCTAAGCAGAGTTGAACTAGATATGGCCCGTGTGTGGACGAAGCACAGTTCTTTTGTTCTGAGCTAGCTCACTGTTCTGGCCCTATAGGAAACACAGTAGAGAAGAAGAGTGGTCTTTTCTCAAAAGCAGAGTGTGTTTCTTCTAAGGCGAGCTAGTGTTTGTTTCTCAGTCAGAAATGGAGTTGAATCACACGCAGTTTTTGGTCCTAAGAGCAAGAGTTGTTTTCTGGTAAGGAGAGTCACTATTGGGCTCCCATTGCCATACACAGTGCAAATAGCACTCGCGTCTGTTCACAGCATGTACAGTGTACTGGACTGAAGAGAAGCTACTGTTCTTGTCAGTTTCCTAAGCAGAGTTGAACTAGATATGGCCCGTGTGTGTAGGAAGCACAGTTCTTTTGTTCTGAGCAAGCTCACTGTTCTGGCCCTATGGGAAACACAGTAGAGTAGAAGAGTGCTCTTTTCTCAAAAGCAGAGTGTGTTTCTCGTAAGGCGAGCTAGTGTTGGTTTCCCAGTCAGAAATAAAGTTGAATCACACGCAGTTTTTGGTCTTACGAGCAAGAGTTGTTTTCTGGTAAGGAGAGTCACTGTTGCGCTCCCATTGCCATACACAGTGCAAAAAGCACTCGCGTCTGTTCCCAGCAAGTACAGTGTACTGGACTGAAGAGAAGCTACTGTTCTTGTCAGTTTCGTAAGCAGAGTTGAACTAGATATGGCCCGTGTGTGTAGGAAGCACAGTTCTTTTGTTCTGAGCAAGCTCACTGTTCTGGCCCTATAGGAAACACAGTAGAGTAGAAGAGTGCTCTTTTCTCAAAAGCAGAGTTTGTTTTCCCTAAGGCGAGCTAGTGTTTGTTGCCCAGTCAGAAATGGAGTTGAATCACCTGAAGTTTCTGGTCCTAAGAGCAAGAGTTGTTTTCTGGTAAGGAGAGTCACTATTGCGCTCCCATTGCCATACACAGTGCAAATAGCACTCGCGTCTGTTCCCAGCAAGTACAGTGTACTGGACTGAAGAGAAGCTACTGTTCTTGTCAGTTTCCTAAGCAGAGTTGGACTAGATATGGCCCGTGTGTGTAGGAAGCACAATTCTTTTGTTCTGAGCAAGCTCACTGTTCTGGCCCTATGTGAAACACTGTAGAGTGGAAGAGTGCTCTTTTATCAAAAGCAGAGTGTGTTTCTTCTAAGGCGAGCTAGTGTTTGTTTCCCAGTCAGAAATGGAGTTGAATCACATGCAGTTTCTGGTCCTACGAGCAAGAGTTGTTTTCTGGTAAGGAGAGTCACTATTGCGCTGCCATTGCCATACACAGTGCAAATAGCACTCGCGTCTGTTCCCAGCAAGTACAGTGTACTGGACTGAAGAGAAGCTACTGTTCTTGTCAGTTTCCTAAGCACAGTTGAACTAGATATGGCCCGTTTGTGTAGGAAGCACAGTTCTTTTGTTCTGAGCAATCTCACTGTTCTGGGGCTATAGGAAACACAGTAGAGTAGAAGAGTGGTCTTTTCTCAAAAGCGGAGTGCGTTTCTTCTAAGGCGAGCAAGTGTTTGTTTCCCAGGCAGAAAATGAATTGAATCACATGCAATTTTTGGTCCTATGAGCAAGAGTTGTTTTCTGGTAAGGAGAGTCACTATTGCGCTCCCATTGCAATACACAGTGCAAATAGCACTCGTGTCTGTTCCCAGCATGTACAGTGTACTGGACTGAAGAGAAGCTACTGTTCTTGTCAGTTTCCTAAGCAGAGTTGAACTAGATATGGCCCGTCTGTGTAGGAAGCACAGTTCTTTGTTCTGAGCAACTTCACTGTTCTGGCCCTATAGGAAACACAGTAGAGTAGAAGAGTGCTCTTTTCTCAAAAGCAGAGTGTGTTTCTCTTAAGGCGAGCTAGGGTTTGTTTCCCAGTCAGAAATGGAGTTGAATCACATGCAGTTTCTTGTCCTACGAGCAAGAGGTGTTTTCTGGTAAGGAGAGTCACTATTGCGCTCCCATTGCCATACACAGTGCAAATAGCACTCGCGTCTGTTCCCAGCATGTACAGTGTACTACACTGAAGAGAAGCTACTCTTCTTTTCAGTTTCGTAAGGAGAGTTGTACTAAATATGGCCAGTTTGTGGAGGAAGCACAGTTCTTTTGTTCTGAGCAAGCTCACTGTTCTGGCCCTATAGGAAACACAGTAGAGTAGAAGAGTGGTCTTTTCTGAAAAGCAGAGTGTGTTTCTTCTAAGGCGAGCTAGTGTTTGTTTCCCAGTCAGAAATGGAGTTGAATCACATGCAGTTTTTGGTCCTACGCGCAAGAGTTGTTTTCTGGTAATGAGAGTCACTATTGCGCTCCCATTGTCATACACAGTGCAAATAGCACTCGCGTCTGTTCCCAGCAAGTACAGTGTACTGGACTGAAGAGAAGCTACTGTTCTTGTAAGTTTCCTAAGCAGAGTTGAACTAGATATGACCCGTGTGTGTAGGAAGCACAGTTCTTTGTTCTGAGCAACCTAACTGTTCTGGCACTATAGGAAACACAGTAGAGTAGATGAGTGCTCTTTTCTCAAAAGCAGAGTGTGTTTCTCGAAAGGCGAGCTAGTGTTTGTTTCCCAGTCAGAAATGGAGTTGAATCACATGCAGTTTCTGGTCCTACGAGCAAGAGTTGTTTTCTGGTAAGGAGAGTCACTATTGCGCTCCCATTGCCATACACAGTGCAAATAGCACTCGCGTCTATTCCCAGCATGTACAGTGTACTACACTGAAGAGAAGCTACTGTTCTTGTCAGTTTCCTAAGCAGAGTTGGTCTAGATATGGCCCGTGTGTTTAGGAAGCACAGTTCTTTTGTTCTGAGCAAGCTCACTGTTCTGGCACTATGGGAAACACAGTAGAGTAGAAGAGTGGTCTTTCCTCAAAAGCAGAGTGTGTTTCTTCTAAGGCGAGCTAGTGTTTGTTTCGCAGTCAGAAATGGAGTTGAATCACATGCAGTTTCTGGTCCTACGAGCAAGAGTTGTTTTCTGGTAAGGAGAGTCACTATTGTGCTCCCATTTCCATACACATTTCAAATAGCACTCGTGTCTGTTCCCAGCAAGTACAGTGTACTGGACTGAAGAGAAGCTACTGTTCTTGTCAGTTTCCTAAGCAGAGTTGAACTAGATATGGCCTGTGTGTGTAGGAAGCACAGTTCTTTTGTTCTGAGCAACCTCACTGTTCTGGGCCTATAGGAAACACAGTAGACTAGAAGAGTGGTCTTTCCTCAAAAGCAGAGTGTGTTTCTTCCAAGGCTGGCTAGTGTTTGTTTCCCAGTCAGAAATGGAGTTGAATCACATGCAGTTTCTGGTCCTATGAGCAAGAGTTGTTTTCTGGTAAGGAGAGTCACTATTGCGCTCCCATTGCCATACACAGTGCAAATAGCACTCGCATCTGTTCCCAGCATGTACAGTGTACTGGACTGAAGAGAAGCTACTGTTCTTGTCAGTTCCCTAAGCAGAGTTGAACTAGATATGGCCCGTGTGTGGACGAAGCACAGTTCTTTTGTTCTGAGCTAGCTCACTGTTCTGGCCCTATAGGAAACACAGTAGAGAAGAAGAGTGGTCTTTTCTCAAAAGCAGAGTGTGTTTCTTCTAAGGCGAGCTAGTGTTTGTTTCTCAGTCAGAAATGGAGTTGAATCACACGCAGTTTTTGGTCCTACGAGCAAGAGTTGTTTTCTGGTAAGAAGAGTCACTATTGGGCTCCCATTGCCATACACAGTGCAAATAGCACTCGCGTCTGTTCACAGCATGTACAGTGTACTGGACTGAAGAGAAGCTACTGTTCTTGTCAGTTTCCTAAGCAGAGTTGAACTAGATATGGCCCGTGTGTGTAGGAAGCACAGTTCTTTTGTTCTGAGCAAGCTCACTGTTCTGGCCCTATGGGAAACACAGTAGAGTAGAAGAGTGCTCTTTTCTCAAAAGCAGAGTGTGTTTCTCGTAAGGCGAGCTAGTGTTTGTTTCCCAGTCAGAAATGGAGTTGAATCACATGCAGTTTCTGGTCCTACGAGCAAGAGTTGTTTTCTGGTAAGGAGAGTCACTATTGAGCTCCCATTGCCATACACAGTACAAATAGCACTCGCATCTGTTCCCAGCAAGTACAGTGTACTGGATTGAAGAGAAGCTACTGTTCTTGTCAGTTTCCTAAGCAGAGTTGAACTAGATATGGCCCGTGTGTGTAGGAAGCACAGTTCTTTTGTTCTGAGCAAGCTCACTGTTCTGGGGCTATAGGAAACACAGTAGAGTAGAAGAGTGGTCTTTTCTCAAAAGCGGAGTGCGTTTCTTCTAAGGCGAGCAATGGTTTGTTTCCCAGGCAGAAATGGAATTGAATCACATGCAATTTTTGGTCCTATGAGCAAGAGTTGTTTTCTGATAAGGAGAGTCACTATTGCGCTCCCATTGCCATACACAGTGCAAATAGCACTCGTGTCTGTTCCCAGCATGTACAGTGTACTGGACTGAAGAGAAGCTACTGTTCTTGTCAGTTTCCTAAGCAGAGTTGAACTAGATATGGCCCGTCTGTGTAGGAAGCACAGTTCTTTGTTCTGAGCAACTTCACTGTTCTGGCCCTATAGGAAACACAGTAGAGTAGAAGAGTGCTCTTTTCTCAAAAGCAGAGTGTGTTTCTCGTAAGGCGAGCTAGTGTTGGTTTCCCAGTCAGAAATAAAGTTGAATCACACGCAGTTTTTGGTCTTATGAGCAAGAGTTGTTTTCTGGTAAGGAGAGTCACTATTGCACTCCCATTGCCATACACAGTGCAAATAGCACTCGCGTCTGTTCCCAGCAAGTACAGTGTACTGGACTGAAGAGAAGCTACTGTTCTTGTCAGTTTCCTAAGCAGAGTTGAACTAGATATGGCCTGTGTGTGTAGGAAGCACAATTCTTTTGTTCTGAGCAAGCTCACTGTTCTGGCCCTATAGGAAACACAGTAGAGTAGAAGAGTGGTCTTTTCTCAAAAGCAGAGTGTGTTTCTTCTAAGGCGACCTAGTGTTTGTTTCCCAGTCACAAATGGAGTTGAATCACATGCAGTTTCTGGTCCTACGAGCAAGAGTTGTTTTCTGGTAAGGAGAGTCACTATTGAGCTCCCATTGCCATACACAGTGCAAATAACACTCGCGTCTGTTCCCAGCACGTACACTGTACTGGACTGAAGAGAAGCTACTGTTCTTGTCAGTTTTCTAAGCAGAGTTGAACTCGATATGGCCCGTGTGTGTAGGAAGCACAGTTCTTTTGTTCTGAGCAAGCTCACTTTTCTGGCCCTACAAGAAACGCAGTAGAGTAGAAGAGTGCTCTTTTCTCAAAAGCAGAGAGTGTTTCCCCTAAGGCGAGCTAGTATTTGTTTCCCAGTCAGAAATGGAGTTGAATCACATGCAGTTTTTGGACCTACGAGCAAGAGTTGTTTTCTGGTAAGGAGAGTCACTATTGAGCTCCCATTGCCATACACAGTGCACATAGCACTCGCGTCTGTTCCCAGCAAGTACAGTGTACTGGACTGAAGAGAAGCTACTGTTCTTGTCAGTTTCCTAAGCAGAGTTGAACTAGATATGGCCCGTGTGTGTAGGAAGCACAGTTCTTCTGTTCTGAGCAAGCTCACTGTTCTGGCCCTATAGGAAACACAGTAGAGTAGAAGAGTGCTCTTTTCTCAAAAGCAGAGTGTGTTTCTCGTAAGGCGAGCTAGTGTTGGTTTCCCAGTCAGAAATAAAGTTGAATCACACGCAGTTTTTGGTTACGAGCAAGAGTTGTTTTCTGGTAAGGAGAGTCACTATTGCGCTCCCATTGCCATACACAGTGCAAATAGCACTCGCGTCTGTTCCCAGCAAGTACAGTGTACTGGACTGAAGAGAAGCTACTGTTCTTGTCAGTTTCCTAAGCAGAGTTGAACTAGATATGGCCCGTGTGTGTAGGAAGCACAGTTCTTTTGTTCTGAGCAAGCTCACTGTTCTGGCCCTATAGGAAAAACAGTA
Source organism: Peromyscus eremicus (assembly GCF_949786415.1). NCBI lineage: Eukaryota > Metazoa > Chordata > Mammalia > Rodentia > Cricetidae > Peromyscus > Peromyscus eremicus. Next base: position 120,452 of record NW_026735435.1, read on the forward strand.
GAGTAGAAGAGTGCTCTTTTCTCAAAAGCAGAGTTTGTTTCCCCTAAGGCGAGCTAGTGTTTGTTTCCCAGGCAGAAATGGAGTTGAATCACATGCAGTTTCTGGTCCTACGAGCAAGAGTTGTTTTCTGGTAAGGAGAGTCACTATTGTGCTCCCATTGCCATACACAGTGCAAATAGCACTCGCATCTGTTCACAGCATGTACAGTGTACTGGACTGAAGAGAAGCTACTGTTCTTGTCAGTTTCCTAAGCACAGTTGAACTAGATATGGCCCGTTTGTGTAGGAAGCACAGTTCTTTTGTTCTGAGCAATCTCACTGTTCTGGGGCTATAGGAAACACAGTAGAGTAGAAGAGTGGTCTTTTCTCAAAAGCGGAGTGCGTTTCTTCTAAGGCGAGCAAGTGTTTGTTTCCCAGGCAGAAATGCAATTGAATCACATGCAATTTTTGGTCCTATGAGCAAGAGTTGTTTTCTGGTAAGGAGAGTCACTATTGCGCTCCCATTGCAATACACAGTGCAAATAGCACTCGTGTCTGTTCCCAGCATGTACAGTGTACTGGACTGAAGAGAAGCTACTGTTCTTGTCAGTTTCCTAAGCATAGTTGAACTAGATATGGCCCGTGTGTGGAGGAAGCACAGTTCTTTTCTTCTGAGCAAGCTCACTGTTCTGTCCCTATAGGAAACACAGTAGAGTAGAGGAGTGGTCTTTTATCAAAAGCAGAGTGTGTTTCTTCTAAGGCGAGCTAGTATTTGTTTCCCAGTCAGAAATGGAGTTGAATCACATGCAGTTTCTGGTCCTACGAGCAAGAGTTGTTTTCTGGTAAGGAAAGTCACTATTGTGCAACCATTGCCATACACAGTACAAATAGCACTCGCATCTGTTCACAGCATGTACAGTGTACTGGACTGAAGAGAAGCTACTGTTCTTGTCAGTTTCCTAAGCAGAGTTGAACTAGATATGGCCCGTTTGTGTAGGAAGCACAGTTCTTTTGTTCTGAGCAATCTCACTGTTCTGGGGCTATAGGAAACACAGTAGAGTAGAAGAGTGGTCTTTTCTCAAAAGCGGAGTGCGTTTCTTCTAAGGCGAGCAAGTGTTTGTTTCCCAGGCAGAAATGGAATTGAATCACATGCAATTTTTGGTCCTATGAGCAAGAGTTGTTTTCTGGTAAGGAGAGTCACTATTGCGCTCCCATTGCAATACACAGTGCAAATAGCACTCGTGTCTGTTCCCAGCATGTACAGTGTACTGGACTGAAGAGAAGCTACTGTTCTTGTCAGTTTCCTAAGCAGAGTTGAACTAGATATGGCCCGTCTGTGTAGGAAGCAAAGTTCTTTGTTCTGAGCAACTTCACTGTTCTGGCCCTATAGGAAACACAGTAGAGTAGAAGAGTGCTCTTTTCTCAAAAGCAGAGTGTGTTTCTCTTAAGGCGAGCTAGGGTTTGTTTCCCAGTCAGAAATGGAGTTGAATCACATGCAGTTTCTTGTCCTACGACCAAGAGGTGTTTTCTGGTAAAGAGAGTCACTATTGCGCTCCCATTGCCATACACAGTGCAAATAGCACTCGCGTCTGTTCCCAGCATGTACAGTGTACTACACTGAAGAGAAGCTACTCTTCTTTTCAGTTTCGTAAGGAGAGTTGTACTAAATATGGCCAGTTTGTGGAGGAAGCACAGTTCTTTTGTTCTGAGCAAGCTCACTGTTCTGGCCCTATAGGAAACACAGTAGAGTAGAAGAGTGGTCTTTTCTGAAAAGCAGAGTGTGTTTCTTCTAAGGCGAGCTAGTGTTTGTTTCCCAGTCAGAAATGGAGTTGAATCACATGCAGTTTTTGGTCCTACGCGCAAGAGTTGTTTTCTGGTAAGGAGAGTCACTATTGCGCTCCCATTGTCATACACAGTGCAAATAGCACACGCGTCTGTTCCCAGCAAGTACAGTGTACTGGACTGAAGAGAAGCTACTGTTCTTGTAAGTTTCCTAAGCAGAGTTGAACTAGATATGACCCGTGTGTGTAGGAAGCACAGTTCTTTGTTCTGAGCAACCTAACTGTTCTGGCACTATAGGAAACACAGTAGAGTAGATGAGTGCTCTTTTCTCAAAAGCAGAGTGTGTTTCTCGTAAGGCGAGCTAGTGTTTGTTTCCCAGTCAGAAATGGAGTTGAATCACATGCAGTTTCTGGTCCTACGAGCAAGAGTTGTTTTCTGGTAAGGAGAGTCACTATTGCGCTCCCATTGCCATACACAGTGCAAATAGCACTCGCGTCTATTCCCAGCATGTACAGTGTACTACACTGAAGAGAAGCTACTGTTCTTTTCAGTTTCCTAAGCAGAGTTGAACTAGATATGGCCCGTGTGTTTAGGAAGCGCAGTTCTTTTGTTCTGAGCAAGCTCACTGTTCTGGCACTATGGGAAACACAGTAGAGTAGAAGAGTGGTCTTTCCTCAAAAGCAGAGTGTGTTTCTTCTAAGGCGAGCTAGTGTTTGTTTCCCAGTCAGAAATGGAGTTGAATCACATGCATTTTCTGGTCCTACGAGCAAGAGTTGTTTTCTGGTAAGGAGAGTCACTATTGTGCTCCCATTGCCATACACATTTCAAATAGCACTCGTGTCTGTTCCCAGCAAGTACAGTGTACTGGACTGAAGAGAAGCTACTGTTCTTGTCAGTTTCCTAAGCAGAGTTGAACTAGATATGGCCTGTGTGTGTAGGAAGCACAGTTCTTTTGTTCTGAGCAACCTCACTGTTCTGGGCCTATAGGAAACACAGTAGACTAGAAGAGTGGTCTTTCCTCAAAAGCAGAGTGTGTTTCTTCCAAGGCTGGCTAGTGTTTGTTTCCCAGTCAGAAATGGAGTTGAATCACATGCAGTTTCTGGTCCTATGAGCAAGAGTTGTTTTCTGGTAAGGAGAGTCACTATTGCGCTCCCATTGCCATACACAGTGCAAATAGCACTCGCATCTGTTCCCAGCATGTACAGTGTACTGGACTGAAGAGAAGCTACTGTTCTTGTCAGTTCCCTAAGCAGAGTTGAACTAGATATGGCCCGTGTGTGGACGAAGCACAGTTCTTTTGTTCTGAGCTAGCTCACTGTTCTGGCCCTATAGGAAACACAGTAGAGAAGAAGAGTGGTCTTTTCTCAAAAGCAGAGTGTGTTTCTTCTAAGGCGAGCTAGTGTTTGTTTCTCAGTCAGAAATGGAGTTGAATCACACGCAGTTTTTGGTCCTACGAGCAAGAGTTGTTTTCTGGTAAGAAGAGTCACTATTGGGCTCCCATTGCCATACACAGTGCAAATAGCACTCGCGTCTGTTCACAGCATGTACAGTGTACTGGACTGAAGAGAAGCTACTGTTCTTGTCAGTTTCCTAAGCAGAGTTGAACTAGATATGGCCCGTGTGTGTAGGAAGCACAGTTCTTTTGTTCTGAGCAAGCTCACTGTTCTGGCCCTATGGGAAACACAGTAGAGTAGAAGAGTGCTCTTTTCTCAAAAGCAGAGTGTGTTTCTCGTAAGGCGAGCTAGTGTTTGTTTCCCAGTCAGAAATGGAGTTGAATCACATGCAGTTTCTGGTCCTACGAGCAAGAGTTGTTTTCTGGTAAGGAGAGTCACTATTGAGCTCCCATTGCCATACACAGTACAAATAGCACTCGCATCTGTTCCCAGCAAGTACAGTGTACTGGATTGAAGAGAAGCTACTGTTCTTGTCAGTTTCCTAAGCAGAGTTGAACTAGATATGGCCCGTGTGTGTAGGAAGCACAGTTCTTTTGTTCTGAGCAAGCTCACTGTTCTGGGGCTATAGGAAACACAGTAGAGTAGAAGAGTGGTCTTTTCTCAAAAGCGGAGTGCGTTTCTTCTAAGGCGAGCAATGGTTTGTTTCCCAGGCAGAAATGGAATTGAATCACATGCAATTTTTGGTCCTATGAGCAAGAGTTGTTTTCTGATAAGGAGAGTCACTATTGCGCTCCCATTGCCATACACAGTGCAAATAGCACTCGTGTCTGTTCCCAGCATGTACAGTGTACTGGACTGAAGAGAAGCTACTGTTCTTGTCAGTTTCCTAAGCAGAGTTGAACTAGATATGGCCCGTCTGTGTAGGAAGCACAGTTCTTTGTTCTGAGCAACTTCACTGTTCTGGCCCTATAGGAAACACAGTAGAGTAGAAGAGTGCTCTTTTCTCAAAAGCAGAGTGTGTTTCTCATAAGGCGAGCTAGTGTTGGTTTCCCAGTCAGAAATAAAGTTGAATCACACGCAGTTTTTGGTCTTATGAGCAAGAGTTGTTTTCTGGTAAGGAGAGTCACTATTGCACTCCCATTGCCATACACAGTGCAAATAGCACTCGCGTCTGTTCCCAGCAAGTACAGTGTACTGGACTGAAGAGAAGCTACTGTTCTTGTCAGTTTCCTAAGCAGAGTTGAACTAGATATGGCCTGTGTGTGTAGGAAGCACAATTCTTTTGTTCTGAGCAAGCTCACTGTTCTGGCCCTATAGGAAACACAGTAGAGTAGAAGAGTGCTCTTTTCTCAAAAGCAGAGTGTGTTTCTTCTAAGGCGACCTAGTGTTTGTTTCCCAGTCACAAATGGAGTTGAATCACATGCAGTTTCTGGTCCTAAGAGCAACAGTTGTTTTCTGGTAAGGAGAGTCACTATTGTGCTCCCATTGCCATACACAGTGCAAATAGCACTCGCATCTGTTCCCAGCAAGTACAGTATACTGGACTGAAGAGAAGCTACTGTTCTTGTCAGTTTCCTAAGCAGAGTTGAACTAGATATGGCCCGTGTGTGTAGGAAGCACAGTTCTTTTGTTCTGAGCAAGCTCACTGTTCTGGCCCTATAGGAAACACAGTAGAGTAGAAGAGTGGTCTTTTCTCAAAAGCAGAGTGTGTTTCTTCTAAGGCGAGCTAGTGTTTGTTTCCCAGTCAGAAATGGAGTTGAATCACATGCAGTTTCTGGTCCTACGAGCAAGAGTTGTTTTCTGGTAAGGAGAGTCACTATTGAGCTCCCATTGCCATACACAGTGCAAATAACACTCGCGTCTGTTCCCAGCACGTACACTGTACTGGACTGAAGAGAAGCTACTGTTCTTGTCAGTTTTCTAAGCAGAGTTGAACTCGATATGGCCCGTGTGTGTAGGAAGCACAGTTCTTTTGTTCTGAGCAAGCTCACTTTTCTGGCCCTACAAGAAACGCAGTAGAGTAGAAGAGTGCTCTTTTCTCAAAAGCAGAGAGTGTTTCCCCTAAGGCGAGCTAGTATTTGTTTCCCAGTCAGAAATGGAGTTGAATCACATGCAGTTTTTGGACCTACGAGCAAGAGTTGTTTTCTGGTAAGGAGAGTCACTATTGAGCTCCCATTGCCATACACAGTGCACATAGCACTCGCGTCTGTTCCCAGCAAGTACAGTGTACTGGACTGAAGAGAAGCTACTGTTCTTGTCAGTTTCCTAAGCAGAGTTGAACTAGATATGGCCCGTGTGTGTAGGAAGCACAGTTCTTCTGTTCTGAGCAAGCTCACTGTTCTGGCCCTATAGGAAACACAGTAGAGTAGAAGAGTGCTCTTTTCTCAAAAGCAGAGTGTGTTTCTCGTAAGGCGAGCTAGTGTTGGTTTCCCAGTCAGAAATAAAGTTGAATCACACGCAGTTTTTGGTTACGAGCAAGAGTTGTTTTCTGGTAAGGAGAGTCACTATTGCGCTCCCATTGCCATACACAGTGCAAATAGCACTCGCGTCTGTTCCCAGCAAGTACAGTGTACTGGACTGAAGAGAAGCTACTGTTCTTGTCAGTTTCCTAAGCAGAGTTGAACTAGATATGGCCCGTGTGTGTAGGAAGCACAGTTCTTTTGTTCTGAGCAAGCTCACTGTTCTGGCCCTATAGGAAAAACAGTAGAGTAGAAGAGTGCTCTTTTCTCAAAAGCAGAGTTTGTTTCCCCTAAGGCGAGCTAGTGTTTGTTTCCCAGGCAGAAATGGAGTTGAATCACATGCAGTTTCTGGTCCTACGAGCAAGAGTTGTTTTCTGGTAAGGAGAGTCACTATTGTGCTCCCATTGCCATACACAGTGCAAATAGCACTCGCATCTGTTCACAGCATGTACAGTGTACTGGACTGAAGAGAAGCTACTGTTCTTGTCAGTTTCCTAAGCACAGTTGAACTAGATATGGCCCGTTTGTGTAGGAAGCACAGTTCTTTTGTTCTGAGCAATCTCACTGTTCTGGGGCTATAGGAAACACAGTAGAGTAGAAGAGTGGTCTTTTCTCAAAAGCGGAGTGCGTTTCTTCTAAGGCGAGCAAGTGTTTGTTTCCCAGGCAGAAATGCAATTGAATCACATGCAATTTTTGGTCCTATGAGCAAGAGTTGTTTTCTGGTAAGGAGAGTCACTATTGCGCTCCCATTGCAATACACAGTGCAAATAGCACTCGTGTCTGTTCCCAGCATGTACAGTGTACTGGACTGAAGAGAAGCTACTGTTCTTGTCAGTTTCCTAAGCATAGTTGAACTAGATATGGCCCGTGTGTGGAGGAAGCACAGTTCTTTTCTTCTGAGCAAGCTCACTGTTCTGTCCCTATAGGAAACACAGTAGAGTAGAGGAGTGGTCTTTTATCAAAAGCAGAGTGTGTTTCTTCTAAGGCGAGCTAGTATTTGTTTCCCAGTCAGAAATGGAGTTGAATCACATGCAGTTTCTGGTCCTACGAGCAAGAGTTGTTTTCTGGTAAGGAAAGTCACTATTGTGCAACCATTGCCATACACAGTACAAATAGCACTCGCATCTGTTCACAGCATGTACAGTGTACTGGACTGAAGAGAAGCTACTGTTCTTGTCAGTTTCCTAAGCAGAGTTGAACTAGATATGGCCCGTTTGTGTAGGAAGCACAGTTCTTTTGTTCTGAGCAATCTCACTGTTCTGGGGCTATAGGAAACACAGTAGAGTAGAAGAGTGGTCTTTTCTCAAAAGCGGAGTGCGTTTCTTCTAAGGCGAGCAAGTGTTTGTTTCCCAGGCAGAAATGGAATTGAATCACATGCAATTTTTGGTCCTATGAGCAAGAGTTGTTTTCTGGTAAGGAGAGTCACTATTGCGCTCCCATTGCAATACACAGTGCAAATAGCACTCGTGTCTGTTCCCAGCATGTACAGTGTACTGGACTGAAGAGAAGCTACTGTTCTTGTCAGTTTCCTAAGCAGAGTTGAACTAGATATGGCCCGTCTGTGTAGGAAGCAAAGTTCTTTGTTCTGAGCAACTTCACTGTTCTGGCCCTATAGGAAACACAGTAGAGTAGAAGAGTGCTCTTTTCTCAAAAGCAGAGTGTGTTTCTCTTAAGGCGAGCTAGGGTTTGTTTCCCAGTCAGAAATGGAGTTGAATCACATGCAGTTTCTTGTCCTACGACCAAGAGGTGTTTTCTGGTAAAGAGAGTCACTATTGCGCTCCCATTGCCATACACAGTGCAAATAGCACTCGCGTCTGTTCCCAGCATGTACAGTGTACTACACTGAAGAGAAGCTACTCTTCTTTTCAGTTTCGTAAGGAGAGTTGTACTAAATATGGCCAGTTTGTGGAGGAAGCACAGTTCTTTTGTTCTGAGCAAGCTCACTGTTCTGGCCCTATAGGAAACACAGTAGAGTAGAAGAGTGGTCTTTTCTGAAAAGCAGAGTGTGTTTCTTCTAAGGCGAGCTAGTGTTTGTTTCCCAGTCAGAAATGGAGTTGAATCACATGCAGTTTTTGGTCCTACGCGCAAGAGTTGTTTTCTGGTAAGGAGAGTCACTATTGCGCTCCCATTGTCATACACAGTGCAAATAGCACACGCGTCTGTTCCCAGCAAGTACAGTGTACTGGACTGAAGAGAAGCTACTGTTCTTGTAAGTTTCCTAAGCAGAGTTGAACTAGATATGACCCGTGTGTGTAGGAAGCACAGTTCTTTGTTCTGAGCAACCTAACTGTTCTGGCACTATAGGAAACACAGTAGAGTAGATGAGTGCTCTTTTCTCAAAAGCAGAGTGTGTTTCTCGTAAGGCGAGCTAGTGTTTGTTTCCCAGTCAGAAATGGAGTTGAATCACATGCAGTTTCTGGTCCTACGAGCAAGAGTTGTTTTCTGGTAAGGAGAGTCACTATTGCGCTCCCATTGCCATACACAGTGCAAGTAGCACTCGCGTCTATTCCCAGCATGTACAGTGTACTACACTGAAGAGAAGCTACTGTTCTTTTCAGTTTCCTAAGCAGAGTTGAACTAGATATGGCCCGTGTGTTTAGGAAGCGCAGTTCTTTTGTTCTGAGCAAGCTCACTGTTCTGGCACTATGGGAAACACAGTAGAGTAGAAGAGTGGTCTTTCCTCAAAAGCAGAGTGTGTTTCTTCTAAGGCGAGCTAGTGTTTGTTTCCCAGTCAGAAATGGAGTTGAATCACATGCATTTTCTGGTCCTACGAGCAAGAGTTGTTTTCTGGTAAGGAGAGTCACTATTGTGCTCCCATTGCCATACACATTTCAAATAGCACTCGTGTCTGTTCCCAGCAAGTACAGTGTACTGGACTGAAGAGAAGCTACTGTTCTTGTCAGTTTCCTAAGCAGAGTTGAACTAGATATGGCCTGTGTGTGTAGGAAGCACAGTTCTTTTGTTCTGAGCAACCTCACTGTTCTGGGCCTATAGGAAACACAGTAGACTAGAAGAGTGGTCTTTCCTCAAAAGCAGAGTGTGTTTCTTCCAAGGCTGGCTAGTGTTTGTTTCCCAGTCAGAAATGGAGTTGAATCACATGCAGTTTCTGGTCCTATGAGCAAGAGTTGTTTTCTGGTAAGGAGAGTCACTATTGCGCTCCCATTGCCATACACAG